>NC_080672.1:181155258-181353440 GCF_030247195.1 Topomyia yanbarensis
GATCCCTATCATTAACTCTCTCAAACACTTTCGACATGTATAGAAGTAGAAAAACATCATTTTCATAAAGTTCTGGCATTATTAATTGGTCTAAAATGTTTTTAGGTGAATAAATTATGATTTTTTTTTATCTTAAATACGTTTATTTAGGCCCAAATGCTGTAGCTTAACGAGGCCGATAATTCATTTTTTTTAAATTACATGTCACATGTTAGTGGGGAAGGGAAAGCCGTATTTAGGGGCGGCTTGCTCCCTCTTATGTAAGTAAAGGAAAAAGGTAGGAAGTGGGATACATATTGTGTAATTGACATCGCCGTTTGCTGATTGATCATTGTGGCGGATATGCACACTTTGTTGTAGTGTTGTAGTTTCCAGCCTGTAATCGCAGGGGCGAGGGGAGAGTCGATATTCGGATAATTATTGCACTCTGATGCTGTCATGATGTTCTCTATATCATCTGCATGTGAGGTATGTCATGATATTCTGGATAGACGGTTATCAAGAAGGGTATGCACCAAAGACTCGTGAAGCAATGCCACATTGTAGATACAGGGATAGGTTGATGAGATTCTACTGTGAATGAGAGAGGGGAAAATGTATTAAACTTGGACATCAATAGTTTTCAAAAAGATATAGATAAGAAAAATATAGGGGTGGTCACGGCTTGCCAGGACGTGGGTGATGTACCTCGGGCCCGAAGGGAATATATTAGTTGGGACCTGGCAACACAGTACTCTGCGCACAGCCAAACAACATGCTCGATGTCGTGATAGCCGATCTCACAAACACAATGATTACTTTCAGCAAGCCCTATACGACGGAGATGCGCATCAAACGAGTAATGGTTGGACATGATCCTTGACATCGTACGAATAAAGTCCCGGTTCACATCCAACCCCTTAAACCAAGCATTCGTTGATACCTTCGGGATAATGGAATATAGCCACCGTCCCAGATGCCCATTGCTCCATGAGGTTTGCCAACTATCGAGCATCCTCTGACGAGAGATACTGAAAAATTCATTGAAGCAAATTGGTCTTTCGTAAGTGTCGCCTTCTAATGCGCCCACCTTGGCTAAAGAGACCGCCTTCTCATTGCCCGCAATAGAACAATATGACGGGACCCAAACCAAGGTAATCTGGTAAGATTTTTCAGATAAAGCACTCAGATATTCCCGTATTTTACCCAGGAAATACGGTGAGTGCTTTCCAGGCTTCACCGCACGGATGGCTTCAATGGAGCTGAGACTATCCGAAACGATGAAGTAATGGTCTAAGGGCAGGGTGTCAATGATCCCGAGAGTATACTGAATGGCAGCTAATTCTGCGACGTAAATTGAAGCAGAATCATTGAGTTTGAATGAGGCAGCAAGATTTTCGTTGAAGATACCGAAGCCTGTGGACCCGTCGAGAATTGATCCGTCAGTGTAGAACATTTTGGCGCAGTCGATTTGATGGTATTTGTTATAGAAAATATTTGGGACCACTTGTGGGCGAATATGATCCGGAATTCCACAAATCTCTTCCTTCATGGATGTATCGAAAAATACAGTTGGATCAGAAGTATCTAAGAGATGAGCACGGTTGACGTTATACGTAGATGAATTGATGTTCTGTGCCATGTAATCGAAGTACAAGGACATGAATCGGGTCTGAGAATTAAGCTCGACAAGCCTTTCGCAATTTGCAATCACCAATGGGTTCAGAATATCGCATCGAATGAGCAATCGATATGAGAGGTCCCAAAATCGATTTTTCAGCGATTTTTCGACCCAATTATCGAGGCGAAACAAGATCATTTTTTCGAACAACTTCCGGATACAGGACAGCATTGCAATCGGACGATACGAATTGTGGTCGGATGCTGGTTTTCCTGGTTTTTGGATGGCGATGACCCTCACCTGTCTCCAGTCATGTGGGACAATGTTACCCTCAAGAAACCTATTAAATAAATTCAACAAACGTCTTTTGGTAGAGTCTGGCAGATTCTTCAACAAGTTGAATTTGATTCTATCTGGCCCCGGGGCTTTATTGTTACATGATAAGAGAGCAAGCGAGAACTCCACCATCGTAAACGGTGTTTCGTTCGCGGTATTGTAAGGCGAAGCGGCGCGGTAGATTTTCTGTGCCAGGGCGGAATCCGGACAAACCTTCTTAGCGAAATCGAATATCCAACGGTTTGAATATTCCACGCTCTCGTTAGTACTGTTTCGGTTTCGCATACGTCGGGCCGTGCCCCAAAGAGTGCTCATCGATGTTTCTCTTGCTAACCCGTCGACAAACCGGCGCCAGTAACTGCGTTTCTTAGCTTTCATTAATTTTTTCATTTGCTTTTCTAATATCGCGTACACTCGATAACTAGCAACTAACCCGTCGTTCCGGAAGGTTTTATACGCGGCAGCTTTCTCCGCGTACACGTCTGAGCACTCTTTGTCCCACCACGGGTTGGGAGAACGTTTTTGTGTGTTCACGTCGGGTACTCGTTTCGTCTGAGTTTGAATCGCGGTATCGAGAATCGAGTTGGACAAAAACTTATATTCTTCCTCCGGGGGAAGTACCTGTGTTGAATCGATAGTTTTGGATATCTCAGCAGCGTAGCTCTTCCAATCAATGTTTCGTGTGAGGTCATAGGGAACATTGATTGGTGCCGATGGTCTTGAACCAGTGGTGATTGCAATTACAATTGGTAAGTGGTCACTACCGTGGGGATCAGATATTACCTTCCACTTGCAATCTAACCGTAGTGATGTCGAGCATAAAGATATGTCCAGTGCACTTGTTTGCGCAGGTGGTCTAGGAATCCGTGTCATTTCCCCTGTGTTCAGAATTGTCATATTGAAGTTGTCACAAAGGTCTTGAATTGTCGAAGATCGATTATCGTCGTATAGACAGCCCCACGCCGTACCGTGAGAGTTAAAGTCTCCAAGAAGCAGGCGGGGCGAGGGAAGGTGTTCAATCACGTTGGAGAATCTTCGATATCCCATCATGGCCCTAGGAGGAATGTAAATAGAAGCAATGCAAAGATCTTTGCCTTTGATTGTTGTTTGACAAGCGATAACTTCAATGCCTGGCGTCGAAGGGAGGTTGATTCGATTGAAGGAGTAGCACTTTTTGATCCCTAAAAGTACCCCTCCATATGAGTCATCTCGATCCAAGCGGATAATGTTAAAATCGTGGAAGTTGAGGTTTATATTAGAAGTTAGCCATGTTTCACATAGGGAAAATGCATCACAATGATTGTAATTTAGCAAGTGTTTTAATGAATCAATTTTGGGGATAATACTTCTGCAGTTCCACTGTAAAACAGTGATCAGATCCCTGATTCCGTCTAATAAGTTAGCCATCGAAGGATACGATCGCTGTAAGGAGGGGCCATTGTACAGTCAACTGTTTTAAAAATGTTCTTACTGTTGGTAGAATAGTAACCAGCAAGCTTTTCAGAGGATCGGTAATCTTGAAAGCTGTGAATATCCAGTCCACAGCGTCAAAAAATTTAGGGAATCCCGTTTTAGGTTGAGTTTCTGTCTGTAAAATTGGAGCACTTGGGACTTTTGGTGCCCCGGGGAGTGCTGGGCACTCCTGGTTGTATCTCAATTTCCCAAAACCAGGAGGTATTTTCTGCGGATTTGTACCAGCACTTCCAGTTGATGAATTATTGTTATTTTGTACCCTTGTTTGGGACAACCTAGGACCCTTACGAGGAAGTTCAGGTGAGTTTTGATTAGGTCTTTTCCTAGAGTTTCCAAGCAGAGCCAAAGAATGCCCCTCGCAAGGGTCGTTAGAGGCGTTATCGTCAGTTGGCAAGAGAGCGAATGGGTTTTCGGAGATAAGTGGAACAGTTCTTTTAAGCATTTCTGCGTAAGAGCGTCTGGAGCGATCTTTGGCGGATCGCTTCAGTTTATTCGCGCGAAGTTTGTACGCTGGGCATGTCAAAAGTTCATGCGGATTCTCCCCACAGTAAACACACTTCTCAGCGGGCCTACTGCAAGTATCATCCGCATGGCGTTCCCCACATTTACCGCACCGTTGCTTGTTGCTACAGTAGGTGGCCGTGTGACCTAGCTGCTTGCAATTGGAACAATTCATGACCCGCGGTACAAACAGGCGTACAGGTAGACGAGCTCCTCCCACTTCAACGTAGCTCGGAAGTGCAGATCCGGCGAAGGTTACGCGAAACGAGTCTGATGGATAGTAATTCCCATCTTCGATGGACTTTGAGTGCAATTGCTTGCACTCCAAAATCTTAACTGATTGAAGGTTAGGGTCCTTAAAGCGGCCAGCCCCATCATTCATCAGATCATCGACAGTTAGACCCGCATCACTTACCACACCGTCGATCTCCACATCACGAGAAGGGATGTAGACGCGATACTCCAGCGTAAAGAGGCTATTGCTAACGATATCATTGGCCTGTTTCAAGTCAGTAACGACTACGCGCAGTTTATCTGACTGAACCTTTTTAATCTCGGTTACGGCCGAGTAACGTTTTGTCAGCTCCCGTGCAACAGTTATGCTGTTTAACGGTTTATTTTTGGGCCGAAAGTATACCACCCAAGGACCAGCGGATCCATCCTGGTAAACCTTTACTCGGGGGGGGGGGGCTGTGAGACATTGAGGGAAAGTGGGGGAAGTGGATCGACCATAACATTATCTGTCTCCGAATCAGATATACGTTCCTCTTCCCCATAAGATTCGTATTCGGAGGGTGATCCTTCTGTTTGTTCCATTTTGTTGCGGGAGCAACACGCTCGACCGCACTGTTTAACTTAAATCAAAATAAAAAAATCAAAAGCTATGAAAAGAAAAAAATCGATAAGAAATGTAAAACACGAAACACTTCACCAGTTGGTTCCTGACGAGCTGGTAGGTGAATGGATCCTTCGTTTGTTTTATCCGTCACCCGAGTGATCTTCGCACAGTAGAGAGCTGATATAGCTCGTCTAAACAAAGCCGTCTTTCAGGCAAGAAAACTGTTTAGTAACGCACTTCACTGCACTACCTGCACCGATATCGCAGGTAATAATTATCACTCGCGGGACTGTTAGTAATGCTTTACTGCAGCCTCTGCCACAGCAAGCACCTTCGTACTACCGAAAAAACTAAACCACACCGGAGAGAACAAAAATTAATTAATTAATTTATCAGGACAGGTGATTAGCTGAACATTCGTGTCTATTAGTCATAATGTGCCTTGTTTCTTCCATAGTAACAATTCAGGCTTTATGGTAGTTTTATAGTTAATCGTAAAACTTAGAAGGCACATATAGCGTGCTATAAAACTTCAATTGTTACTTGGGTTTAGCCTTAGTAGGCAGGGGATCAAGTTACCACACTTTTTACAAAAACCGCGTTTTGACATGATTTTCGAAATTGTTCATATTACTGACAGGGCATAGTATTCAGATTTACATATTATTCATAGCTCTTACAATTCAAATTGACTACAAAATGGCGAATTTTGCAATCTAAATTTTTATTTCATTGAAAAGTTATGAGAAAAAAAAACAAAAGTGGGATCAAGTGTACCCACTCTCCCCTATAGAATATGGTGGAATTGTGTGGTATATAAATTGTGATGAATTAGTTGTTTTTATTTATTTAGCTATTCGCATTTTTTTTGCTAGAACAGCATTATTATGAGAGCGAAGCTATACGATTATCAATTTTATCACCATATTCACGAAAAAATTTGAAGCGCATGTTCTTCATGATTAAGAAAGTCTTTACAATTCGCTTATTAACTGTTAGATTTTACTAACCTGATAATCAAAATTATTTAGCACGCATACTCTGGTGATTTTCACTAACAGATGCAAAGATGACGTTTATTATTTGTTTACATTTAAGCTGCTTTCAAAAGCAACCATAAATCAGAAAAGATTTAAGGGACGATCCATAAATGACGTAGCATTTTTTGAGTGATTTTTAACACCCCCCCCCCCCCTCCCCCATCGTAGGATTTCGTCACAAACCTCTAAATACCCCCTGGTAATTACGTAACTTGACGGTAATTCTCCCCCCCCCCCCCTTGTCCACGCAATTTTTTTTTTTAAAATATAAAAAACGGTGTTAGTTATTCCCCTTTAAAAAGCTACGTAGCATGACATGACCCCCTACCCCCCTATCGTCACACATCATCACAAAATACAAAACTCCCCCCTCCCCCATATAATGCTACGTCATTTATGGATGATCCCTAAAGCTTATTTTAAACGGAATCGCTGATTCTAAACGAATTTGGTGTTGTTCATAAAGCGGTTTTAAAGCCTTTTAGAGAATAAGTATGCTGCTTCGGAAAAGTTTTAAAGCAGGGTTATGAACATTGGGCCAACTAGTTAGAATATGATCTTGAAGCGTTTATTAGGAAGTTTTCATGGAATTGAAAGTTTTAATGCTAGTTTTCCAAAATAAGTCGTGGAAACCGCTAATAGAATTAAAACAAATAAAACTAAAATTGTTACTTGGGAGAGCCTCTGTCTACTTTTTCTTTCGTTCATTACGGCGTCATCATAAAACTTTCCAATATTGTTTTAGTACCGAAAGACTTTTAATTTATATTAGCATATTATGCTAATAGGCTATGCTAAAAGAAGCAAACGTATAAGCGGCCGAGTTTTGAAGGGGACCTTCTCTTGGATTCGGCGGTAAATCAAAGCAATATTCGAGAATTTTTTGTGGAAAAATCAAGACATACGAATTCATATCATTAAAGCATGCTCCATAGGATGACTTCCAAATTATTGAAAACATTTCCTTTTGAGACATCCACTATCTTTGGGGAGTATGCCAAAATGTAATGGTTGATTATGAAAAAAGAAAAATTTTGTTCGCTTAATGCCCTGTCCACAAAAATTTGTTTCACATATATTGGCACTATATTATTAATGAAACAATACAATTAATTGATTTGATAAAAGAGAAAAACTGTGAAAATTATGTCGTACAATACCATCATTCTGTAACTTGATTACGCTGCTACCGCATGAAAAAGTTTTCATTTTGTCACGTTGGCGGTTCCCCGCGTTCATAGTTAATCTCCAAAATTATAGATCTAGAAGTATTTTTTACTTTTTTTTTTACTTCAAAATTCAAAAAGTTCAAAAATTTCCATCTTGACGCATCGGCCGACCCCGTGCGCATTGTAAATGTCTAAAACTATTGGTTTTCAATGGCCAACATTTTCTCCTTCAATATAAAATGTCCATTTCGACGCATCGACGGACCTCCTTGCGCATTGTAAATACCCAAAACTATCAATTTTCAACGGCCAACAATTTCTTCTGCAACATAAAACTCATTATCAAAGAGCTGAAAAATTTTTCATCTTGACGCATCGACGGATCCTGCGAATTGAAAATGTCCAAAACTATTGATTTTCAATGGCCTACAACTTCTCCTTCAATATAAAACTCGTTACGTTAAATTTTCCATTAGACGCATCGGCGGGCCGCCATTCGCATTATAAATGTACAAAACTTCTGATTTTCAACGGCCAACAACTTCCCCTTCAACGATACTATAGGTGACCGCTAACATTTTGCTTGCAGTCCTTTCCTATAGCAAGCGAAAAACGAACTGCCGCATATTCCAAACTTGCAAATATAAGCCATGAATGTCGTTCACTACATTCATTTTGAACCGCTGCTATGAAATTTATTTGCAACAGTTCCAACGCAACGGATGAAGAAAGTTAGACACACGGGCCATTCACATACATTTGCAACTGCCAGTGAACCAAACCAAACTACGGCAGCAAGCCGAATAACCGAACTTTCACGAACATTCAACAGGCACTCTCAGCAGCACGAACGTTTTTGCTTTTCTCTCGTCCGTTTACATTAGAGATGGTCGGGTTTCATTTTTTTCGAACCCGAACCCGACCCGAACCCGAGAGCTTGAAAATTGAAAAACCCGAACCCGACCCGAGCCCGAAATTATAAAATTTGAAAAACCCGCACCCGACCCGAGCCCGAAAATTTTAAAATAAGAAAACCCGGACCCGACCCGTACCCGAGAATGAAAATTTTGTAAAACCCGAACCCGACCCGACCCCGAGAATTTTAAAATTTGAAAACCCGACCCGAACCCGAAAATTTTTAATTTGAGAAACCCGATCCGAACCCAACTTGCTAATATGGAGAATCCACCAGATATCTCGAAGATTTTTAATTTTAGGCACCCTAGGCTCATCCTAGAATACTAGAATCATTCGAATCTGAAGTAGCACCATACGCGTTGAGTTATATCTGCTTATGGCGAAACGAATTACTGGCGAGTAAAATCCACTTTTTTATTTGCTATTATTGAACGTCGAGTATGTAATGTTATGAGAAACTTACAAATTGTCGATATATTAAACGAAATGTAGAATAAATCGGTCGCTAACTCATGGGGAAACAAAAAACTTAATGGTGACAGTTTCAAACAACCTTGCCCGTCGTACTTAACTAAAATTTCTAATTTTGTATCAAAAGCGAATTCTATACATTTCTTTTCTAGGAAATGTAAAACCATTCCTGCAAGGCAGTTTGGTATAATATATCACATGTTAGCTATGGTAATTTACCAGAGCAGTACCACCAAATTTGTGATTTCAATATATGGGAATTGTGAAATCGTCCGGGGCCCGGGATACAACTTCCTTTTTAGTCAATGGTTACAGTTTATTTTAAATGCAAGCATTCTTTGTCATAAATCAATTTGATTATTATTAAACTTCTATTAAAGCAGGTAAAACCTATTTGTTGCATTTGACCAACTTAGCAGTGCCCGCTTAAAGTTTGTTTGGGGTACAAATGTACCCCACAAAACCATTTACGTTAATGTTTTGTCATGTTTGCATAATTCCGAAGACATTATTTTATATTTTTTTTAAAAGCCAAACATCGATACACAGTAAACCAAAGACTTGTGAAAAATTGTATGTTTTAGAATAAAACTATCCAATTTAATTATAAATTTAATAAAAATTAGGCATATTAGAGCGATTTTAGTTTTTTGCTACGAATGTATCCTAAAAAACCGTTTACTTAGAGAAAAAGTCACGAAACCGTTGTAGGGTTAATGGACAATTATTATTCAATATGTAGCAAAAAGTACTACCATTACCTGCACTCGCAACACCCACTGTTTAATTTCGGATCAATAGATTGGTTTTTATTGTTACTACTTTCCGTAGATTTCTACTCGCTTTGCTTTGGACACTATTTGCTGTACGCTTTAGCTGAGTTTTACGCGTTTACTCTGACCGCGGCCTACGTATCGGTTTTAAAATACCTGTCGAAATTAATATTTTAAAACAGAAAATTGAACCAATATTTTCCGATAAATTCCTGTTGATTTATTACTAATTATCATTAAAATTAAATCGCAAAGAGATTTTAGATGTGAGACACGTATTGTTGAATGCTCTCTCATGAATGTTCTTTTAAAACATAAAATAATTCAGTCAGTTTGCGAATCTGAAGAGATAGAATTTTATACAAGAATGAAAAAATACTATATTTGAGCACCAGAAAATACGACGAATTCTAGCGATTTAAAGGTGCTACCATTTGGTACAGTTATATGTGTCTTCCATTCGTATCACGAAGTATAAAAAAAGCTGGGTTTTGTGTATAGACAGCGTCAAGAAATGGTTGGGTTGTTTTTGTTCAAAACCCGAACCCGACCCGACCCCGACAATTTCTAATTTGAAAAACCCGAACCCGACCCGAGCCCGAAAGTTCAAAATTTTAAAAACCCGGACCCGACCCGAGCCCGAGAATTTCAAATTTCAAAACCCGGAACCCGACCCGAACCCGAGAAGCTTAAATCCATTGAACCCGAACCCGACCCGAAACCCGTCGGGTTCGGGTCGGGTTCGGGTTTCGGGTCTAAAAACCCGAACCCGACCATCTCTAGTTTACATGCACAGCAGCCGAAGTCAAACTTGCATCGGTGCTGTCGTATTGGTTTTCCAGAACTTTCGCATAAAAATGTCATTTGAAATGACTTCTTCCAGCCTTAAGTAGGAGCTATCGACTAACAGGTCGACGGGGCTATCTCGGCGACAGCCGGAACTACAACAACAGACGAATGTGAGGAATTACTGTCACTTGAATTTCATCAAACGTGGCAGCTAGAAAAATCCTAAAAGTATATTATATTTAAACTAATGTTCTTACTCTAACTTATAAACAAAATGGAAAACAACGTTTATTGCTATCGATTTGATTTATAGTAGAATGTATTTATTGAAATTCGTAAGTTCCTAAATTGAATTTAAAGTAAACCAGAAATAGTACGGATAAATGAGCTAAAACTAATTGTTCACTAAAACTACACGGATAAACTGATTTGTAAGTTGCGTTGCGTTGCGTTGTGACGATGATTGTGGCAGATTGCACGACGATTCATCAGATTCTTTCATATGTGTCGCGGAGTTGGTAGTTTGGAAGGGTATAAGGTCTAGGATTCGCTTCAAGCAAGCGATGCGACCTGTAAAGCATATTTCATTTAGATGTTTAATTAGTTTTCGAGTGCACGATCACTCGAAAAAGAAAAGATCTTGTTTTTGGTTCTTTTTAAAATCTGGGTAGCCGGCTACCGAGAGTATACTATGTTCCCTAAACAAAAGCAATTTGATCTCCACACAGCCGACTGTGGGAGTATTGCCTAGAAAAGCTAATCTTATCTGCGTAATGGACCGGATTACTATTTATTGCAACAGTATTTAGACAGAATTCACTACTTCTTCTTTGGGATATATTTATTGGGTTGAAACATACCGAGTGATAACACATTATACAGGCAAAGATAGCGCGAGATGTTATAAATCAAGGAAAGTATTTCTTATTTTTCATACCGGATTGTTTGTGGAATACAAGTATACGAGTGATAATAACGAGCACGGGCATGTTAGCAATAATGGAGCTTGAAATTAGGTTCATAAAAACACACGCGGCGAATTTTCAGTACGTATTGACCCGTGATCATCGATACTAGTCAGATTAGTCTTAGTTTCTTCGACTAGATTTGTTCGCATGTTGATGTTGTTCCTCTCACTCTGCTACTATCGGCAGAAGGCTGATAGCACCTAGTCGTCGCCGGCCTAAGGACCAAATGTCATCAATATACTTAGACTCGCGTGGAGGCATGAGATAGGAAACTTGTGCGAATTTTGTTATCCCACCATTTGACGACCACGGATAAACTGATTTGTAAGTAACACATAAAATGAAAAAACAATGAAATTAACACGAAAATAAAATTTACAGCTAAAGCTACAGTTACAACAGACAACTGCTGTCATTGTATTCTTGCTCGAAAGAAATCGGACCTAACGGAGTTTCTCGCTCTCAACGTTTGGGAACAAACTTTAGAAATCATTGCAGTATAACAGATATGCAATCGACAACGGAGATGCCAACCGACAAACCTAGTCACAACCCGCCTACACCTGATGACGATCGACTAGATTGCTTCCTTTGTAAGCGCCCCAACGGTGTGGAAAGTATGGTGCAATGTGACAACTGTCAAACGTGGTGGCACTTCTCTTGTGCCGGGGTCTCGGATTCGGATGCGAACCGTTCAACCGTCGAAGGAAAATACAAGCTGCTTAAGATGGAAGGTCCTTCATCATTGCCGCCAGTACCCAACAAGGACGATCGCAATGCTACGACCGTAGAGAATCAACAGTGCCCCATCGAGCATCCTGATTTGCTCAACCAGCAAGGCTCATTGAGTTTCTTCAACAAGCCGTCAGCTACTAAGTTCCATAACAAAGGTTACAGAACGCCGCCCTGAGGACAACCGCAAATACTCAACTTCCGTATCTTAGCCTGTCGCAGTGACAAGCAAAGTATGCGGTTACTAAGCATTGCGTTTATCCAACCTGAGATACATGCAGGTATCCCATGACCGCGCGTCGCTTCCAGAATAGACTGGAAGGACACATTGTCAAAAGCACCCTCAATATCTAGGAATACACCCAAGCTAGATTGCTTGAGCAAGAAGGCTTTCTCAATGTTGTAAACAACATCATGAAGCAGAGTGATCGTGGATTGCTCACACTGATATGCATGTTGCATTTTGTGCAGTGGATATTCAACTAAACTAACGTTCCTGATGTGATGATCGATTATCCGTTCCAAAGATTTCAGAAGAAAAGAACTTAAGCTGATAGGCCTAAAACTCTTGGCTTCTTCATAGCTTGAGCGCCCCCCTTTGGGAATAAATCTACCCGGTAGCAAGACTGGAAAGCAAATTTTTTTCCAAGACAAGTCATCCCTTTTGCAGTATCACGGGAAGACTTCCATCTTTTCCGGGTGATTTGTATGGAGCAAAGCTGTCAACTGCCCACTTGACCGATTCAGTGGAAACCAATGTGCGTGCTAACGCCCACGAGTCCGAATCACCAAAATGAGATCTGTGAACATTGTTCAACTCCGGATCGATACAACCTGGAAAGTGTGTGTCGAAGAGACACTTAAGAACATCTTTTTCGTCCGTCACATAAACACCATCTCTGGTTTTTAAGGAGTTCATCTGAAAATCATTCGATTTGGAGAGAATTTTATTTAATCTGCTAGCCTCGTTCAGACTAGAGACATTAGTGCATAGACTTTGCCAGCCAGCCCATTCTGCAGATCTAAGACATTTCTTATATGCACTACGAGCTGACGTGAAAGCCCTGGAGTCATCACGCTGACGCCGGTTCCAAGCTCTTCTCATAACTTTCTTCATTCTTTCAAGTTCAGCCCTCCACCAAGGGGTTCCCCTAGTCGATTTAACAGTACGAAGTGGACAAGCTTCTTCGTAGGATGCTAATATGAATGAGTTTTTCGTATCCACGACGTCATCTAAGTCGTCTAGTTGACTAATTGTTGGAAAATATCCATGAAATTTAGTCGCCAAGTTTTCCAAAAAGAGGTCCCAGTTTGTAGATTTAGGATTACGATATGTCACCACATTGAAGGTGACATCAAAATGATCGAAAAATATATATTTATGATCGGATAGAGACGGTTCAGTTTCATTTGGAACCTGCCAATTTCCCAGTTCATGCAAAATTCTATCAGAGCAAAGTGTTATGTCTAACACCTCCTCCCTCCCAGACCTCGCAAAAGTTGGTCGGTTTTCCACATTCAATATATGGAGATTTGTACTACTTATGTACTCCATCAGTTCAGAGCCTCTCAGATTGATGTCTGAGCTGCCCCAAATGATGTAATGAGCATTCGCATCACTGCCGATAATGAGCGGAAGCCCATTTCTGCTACAATATGATACAACGCTTTTGAAATCATCAGAAGGAGATGATTCGTTATGCGGTAGGTATGCTGAACAATATATATATTTTTGTCTACGTTTCCGACAGTCAGTGTAACTGTGACAACACAGATATCGCGAGTTGTGAGCTCCGATATGAGACACGCGTCAATAGCCTTATTTGCAAGAATGCAAGCACGAGGCATTTCACGTGGGTTAGTCATGCCTGTCTTATTGTAAGCAATGAAAGCAGTGTTAAGTAACTTTCCAAAATAGAAGTTTCCTTTATGGAAATACGGTTCTTGAACCAATGCTATGGAAGCTTTACCTTCCTGCATGAGTCGAGATAAATTCATAGTTGCTGTACGTTTATGTTGGAGATTGATTTGTGCTATTCTAACCATTGTTGATTAGAGAACTGTACATTTCATCTCCAACACAAATTGCACAACAACTAGAGGACACCAAGCGAGTTGGGATGTTAACGCATATAGCGAGCCATATCAGGTTTAAATGGGACATGATCATTTGATTCCCACGATTTGCGAAGTAAATAATGGTCCACTGTGTCAGAGATTCGCATAACACAGTAAGGGCAAAACCCAAAATGTTCCGTGCGCGACTGGCATATTTTAGACCCTCCAGTTATTAAGTCCTCGGCACGGAACTACACCTTGACTTAGGGTCTCCTTTCAGTCGCCTCCTACGACATGGTAGCAGGACTCCAGTGGCTCAATTCTAGGCCGGATACCACCAAGTCATGCCGCGCGATTTACCAATCTTTTCGGGAAATTCCGCTGATTGGCTGGTATTCATAAGCAGTTTCATGAACTCTACACTAGCTTGTTGGTATACCAGTGCCGAAAACTTATGCCGTCTTCAACGGTGTCTAAAAGGCGCAGCAAACGAAGCTACGCAAAGCCAATTGCTTCTTCTAGAATCGGTGCCTCAAATTTTGGAAACGCTGCATATGCTTTATGGAAGGCCAGATTTGCTAATATCAGCCCTCCTAGAAAAGGACGTTCTGCCCCTGCTCCGAAAACCGATAAATAATAATCGATTTCGGGATATCCATCCAAAGTCTCAGCGATCATTTGGTAGCAGCGGGACAAACTGCGCACCTGTCAAACTCTTCCCTTCTCATGGAACTTGTCGCTAAACTCCCTCCACATCTTCAAATGGAATGGGGAACGTACATTCAGGCATTTTTGAAATTAACTCAATACATTCGGAAGCTTCATGTCCAGCGTAGTGAAATCAGTGAGTCAAGCGACAGTGTACGCAAGCAGCCATGGGAAGTATAGTTTCGTCTAGAATAACAGAGCAAAACCCAAAAAGAAATGTGCAGCCATCTCGTTGGCTAATTCGGATGACGGGAAATCATGTCCTGCTTGTAAGCACATGGGTCAAGAGTGTCGAACGTTCAATTCAAATTCCATCGATGGGCGCTGGAAATGTGTGCAGACCGGTGGGCTGTGTCGAAATTGTCTGAACTCTCACGGAAGAAGAAGCTGTAAGAAAGCTAGTTACAGCGGAACGAACGGTTGCCAGTTCTATCATCATCCGCTCCTACATTCGTCTCGCAGTAATAACGAGACGACTTCACAAGCAGTTGTAAATATCATGTCTAGAGCAGGCTTGCGAACTGCTAACATTTATTTCGACTGGCACCTAAGACAACACAGTCACAGCCAGCAGCGAGCTCAGCTGCCGAGCGCTGCTATAGCCGTTCTGTGTCTGAATGAGTGCTGTATGTTGCCGTGAGAGGTATGACACACGCAAGCGAATATGGGTACAGTCACTTCGTAGCACTCATGTACAGAGGCCGAAGGTTTGGCTATTTCTGAGTGGCGATGTACAGGAATGTGCTCAGAGGGTAAAGTCAGGTGCTTCGGGAATGTTACGAGTTCGATCTGAGCTGTTTTGTCATGTATAACCGTGATGTCATAACATTTTTCTCCCGACAGCTGGGAGGGTTATGTATTGGGCAATATAGCTAGAGGAACTGTGCCAAAATTGAGTCGGAGAATGGTTAGCTATTTTTTATTTTTTGTTGGCGATGCACAATTTGATTGTTCAAGGGGGTTGAAAATAATCTAAGTTTATTTTCTTAACCGGTATGTGTCCAACAAAAAACACATTCAACATCCCGACGAGGGTACCCGGGTACCCACAAATTGAAATTTTTATAACTGTGGCTTTCTTTAACCGATTTGGACACTTTTAGATGTTTTTTTGCTTTTTTTAGATGTCCACCTTTTGATTCAGTAAAATTGAACCGGATTAATGGACCTGGTTCTTGGTAATCCGGATTTTTCGGAGTAATGTTCCAGTACTAGGGTATGATTTGTAAATTTTGATAATGTCCTAGCAATAGAAGTATCAAAACTCTTCAAATTGTCTCGGAAGTCTGCTATTTATTGTTAGAGGACCATATAACAATTTGACCTCGGAATGGTCACTCACGGCCCCACGGGAAAATGCTCCGGAATGTCCGTTCCAGGGTCCAATCACCAAATGGTTCCAAAACCACGAGATACAGCCTACTGAAGGAATTCCATGAATTTTGATACTCATATTTCCAGCATTCCATTGAAATTCACAAATAGTATCCCAGAGCTGGAACATGCTTCCGGGGAAGAGGGCGTCAATTTTGGGCAATTTTTGCGTTTCGTAATTTTTGAATGGTCTTCAAGTCGTGTGAATTTGAGGAAAGATTTAATTTTTCATCTACTTAGCTCACTGCTGTGCAATGTTGCTATAATCTTTTCGCATTATTTTTTATAAATTACAGTTAAGGGTTTTTATTGCTCTGTTATTTATATTTAGATGAGAGTTAAATCAGTTGTACACATGCGGTGATGAACCCATTTTCAGTGTCTTCTTATCTAAACCCATTTGAAACCGTTGGTTATCATCTTTGTTTCACATATTATCTCAAATGGGGTGCTCGCTCAAGTTACCATTTCGCTTAAACACTTGTATTCGATAATTAACAAGCAACTTTTGTTACTTATATTTTTCTTATTAATTTATATTAAGTAAAGGGATGAATACCAATATATACGAATTACGTTGATCGTTATTTGATACGAAATATTGTTTTGTGTAAGTTGACTAGATTGGCTAGCATTATGTTACGCGCTATGTTATTTCTATTCAATTTCCTCAAACATTGCCAAAAATCCTTTATAATGCACTCTCGTTAAAACCAACCTACTGCAAATTATGTATAAAATTTATAAATCCGCAAACAACCTACCAAAACAACAGTAGATGGTCATAGCAAAAACAACGAATTATATTTTATTTTTCTATAAAATACTCATTAATCGTCATAAATTGCTTTTGGCAAATTTAGTTTTTTTGTTGGAGACGGACCACTGCGACCTACATTTAGATCTATTGTGGTATGCCCATTCCTTAATCTAAGTGTACTATCAACTATGACATATTACTATTGATAAATGATTGTGTTTATTGAGATACACACTCTTCCCAGCAAGGCATTACACTTCCGATGAAGTTTATTAGGCCTGTTTGGCGTTTGCAGTCCAAATATCAAAAGGCTCCAGTGTTCCTTTATCGAGGACTATAAGCCTGCGTTTCATAAGTACACTGCATGCGCAGAGAAAATGCTGTGATGTTTGACTTTCCGATCCGCATGAATTGTTTGTAATTTTACCAATCTTCATAGGATGATATTTACTCGGACAGTGTCCGGTAAGTAGTCCTGTCATGATGCATAATTCTTTTTTTATTTAAGGGGGAGTGAAGTGAATTGATCAAAACTTTTGTACATTATAATGTACCATTTCAACAACATGCTGTATTTTTTCTATGCAAAGCATCGACAAACGACTCGGTGACGAAGCTTTTTGCCTTTCTCATATAAAGAAAGGCTATGCAATCACTGTAAAAATCGACTTTTTAACCGAGGCCCGGAGGGCCGAGTGTCATACACCATTCGTTTCAGTTCGTCCAGATCGGCAAATGTCTGTGTGTGTATGTGTATGTGTATGTGTGTGTATGTGTGTGTATGTGTGTGTATGTGTGTGTATGTGTGTGTATGTGTGTGTCATTTAAACTCACACAATTTTCTCAGAGATGGCTGAACCGATTTTCGCAAATTTAGTTTCATCTGAAAGGTATAACGTTGCTATTGAATTTTTAGTTGATCCGACTTCCGGTTCCGGAGTTACGGGTTGAAGAGTGCAGTCACACAGCAAATTCCCATATAAACTGGTACCACCATGATGTTCAAATGATGTAAAACATTAAAATAGATGTAACATTACTCTAGTTTGCGAGTCTGGATCACTAATGATCAATCAAAGCAGCTTTGACCACATTGGCCACCTATGACGGTTCATGACGCCCCCGGGGAACCCGCCAAGTTCTTAAGCTAATATCACACCCATTCCCCAACGAATTCTCTACCGATTTTTACAAACTTGATTTCAAATGAAAGGTACAGTAAAACCATTGACTGCTGCTGAATTTCATTCGGTTCTGACTCTTGCTTCCGGAGTTACATGGGTGTTAGGATACACTGGAATTTCCCATATAAATCGGTACAATCGTAATACCTCAGAGGCTAAAAACTATTGAAATGATCACCAAATTACTTCTAATCGCAGATCTAGATCACTGATTGCCAATCAAACATTCTTTGAATATATTGTCCACTATCGACGATTCCGGAAGTCCGGAATTCCGGGCATATTTCACAATTAAAGTTCTTCGGTGATGACAACCAATTTTCTCAAACCAAGTCTCAAATGGAAGGCAAAATATGCAGTTGAGTATTGCGTCGCCGCCCCTCCCCCCGCTTTGCCCTTACACCTCCCTCCTTCATCACACCCCTCCTCTTGGGTCACCCTCACGCCCGCATTTCCTTCATCCACCCCGAATACCGAAATAAGATGAAGGATTTCTGACGCATCCTTCACTCCCACTCTACTAACCCCCCATTCCCTCCACTTTCAAACCCATTCCACCAACATTTCAAAATATAATCATATGAAGATTACATTGAACTCATGCTGATTAAGCTAATTAAATATTATTCTTTTGCCTTTCTCATATAGAAAGGTTATGCAATAGCTCCAAAAACCGACTTTCTAACCGAGGCACGGAGGGCCGAGTCTCATATAACATTCGACTCAGTTCGCCGAGATCGCAAAATATCTGTGTGTATGTATGTGTGTATGTATGTGTGTATGTATGTATGTATGTATGTATGTATGTATGTATGTATGTATGTATGTATGTATGTATGTGTGTATGTGCGGATTTGTTAACAAAATGTCCACATCGGTTTCTCGGAGATGGCTGAACCGATTTTTACAAACTAAGATTCAAATGAAAGATATAATATTCCCATAGGTTGATATTGAATTTCATTTTCAACCGACATCTTGTTCCGGATTACGAGTTGAAGAATATGGTTACAAAACAAAATTTGTTGATTTGTCCACATCGGTTTCTCGGAATTTTCTGAACCGATTTTGACAAACTTGATTTTAAATGAAAGGTCCATCAGCTGCTGTTAAATTTTGTGTGGATCCGAGTTCTGGTTCCTGAATTACAGGGTGATACGTACGATCACGCAGCAAACCCCGATTCTATCGAATTCTGCGATGAATGTAAAAAGGTGAATTTTTTTTCCAAAATGTAAACACAACTGTTGAATTTGTAGATCTAGGTCACCAACAGTCATTCAAAGTCTCTTTGGCCACACTGGCCACCATCGACGGATCCGGCAGCATCCAAATTCAGAATAATGGTTATATTGGTTTCTCGAAAATGGCTAGACCGATTTGATCAACTTAGTCTCAAATGAAAGGTGTTGCGTCCCCGGAAACTGATATTAAATTCCATCTCCATCCGACTTCCGGCTCCGGAGTTACGGGTTGTGGAGTGCGATCACATAGAAAACTCCGATTCAAACCGATACCGCGATGAATGCAAAAAGGTGCTCTTATATATACTTAAGAAGTGTAATAAGAATGAAAGACATTTCCATAATGTTATATTGTACGAACCAGCTATTAAATCATAGTTTGGAGAAATGAGAAAGGCACAATTGCACCTCTAGGTGGATTAAAACAGGTTTTGTAGAACGTCTCTGGAAAAAACATGATTTGCGATCTTACTTGCCATTCAAAAACTACTTAGCCGATTTCTATCAAACACATTCTAGGTAAAAATACTTAACCCCTACGTTGACAGACCACTGCGACCAACATTTAGATCTATTGTGGTATGCCCTGGGACGGGACATGCGAAGACGGTCTTCCGATATTGATGTTATTTTGCAGGAAGAAATCCGCTTGCAAAATAATTTCAAGCAAATGTCGATGATAGTGCTGTGCCGATGCGGCATAGATTTCTGTCGATGAGGTACAGATATGTGCCGAAAATAATAGAGCTCAAACATGACATGAATTATGTTACCGTTTGTCTGAGCTGTGTAAAACAACATTAACCATAACTGTTGAGCAGAATAATGAAATTGCACGTGCCGTCGTTGCATTTTACATATTTGTTTCTGTGCATCTTAGCAACATACATAATATATTTTCTAAAAACACCGTGTATATAGCCAGGATATTACGATACTACCCAGATTATTACTATTACAAGAAAATGAAAATCATCAAGAAAGGTTCGGTTCGCAATGACAGGCCATTGCCGGTTCGCGGTGACAGTTACTTAATTTCACTTTGCACGTCCCGTCCCAGGGTATGCTCATTCCTTAATCTAAGTGTACTATCAACTATGACATATTACTATTGATAAATGATTGTCTTTATTGAGATACACACTCTTCCCAGCAAGGCATTACACTTCGGATGAAGTTTATTACCTGTTTGGCATTTTCTTTAGAGATACGGAAATATTATTGCGTTGAGACCAGCAATTAAAAACGCTTTTAATCCACCTAATAGTGTGATGAGACATTTCTTATAACTCTTATCACTCTCTTCGGATATTATATCGTTTGAGAACATTTAGAACTTGATGCTTCGCGATGTTTTTGATAGCACATACTACATAGGATAGTGGCAGGACTCAGCGAATCGCTCAAATCAGAATTTTCCTAAAGGACTTATATATTGTACTGAGCCAAAAAAAAATTTTTTTTGAATTGAATTTGAAGTTTATACTTTACTCAAATTTCCAACGCGACTGAGAACTAAGAAATCAACGCTTTTTCTTGAAAAGTGCGATACTAGCAGTGATACCATTCAAAGAAAATCAACAGTGTTTCCAGACTTGGTTTTATTTTCTATTTAAGAACTATTGTGTTTTTTACATCCTAGATTGCATGATTCAGTGATCTAAACCCAAAACTTCATAAAGTATTTGAAATTATTAAATTAAAATTTGTTTTTGCTATTGAAATTGACAAAATGATAGTATCGCCCCTTTGGCGATTGTTTTAGTTTTTCGGTCCCACCTATCAGCATTGAAGTATCGCCCTTACGTTTTTTTTACAATAACTACCGTTCTACACCACCGATTTCGTCCGTGTTTTTTTCAATAGCGATCATTGTTACTATTTACAGCTGGTATCAGCTTGATAATCCTAAAAAAAACCGACAGCATGAAGTAACAAGTTACTTTACGCTTGTTCGGACATGCCGTAGACTCAGGTGATTCGCATTTCTAATGCCAAAAGACCCTGACCCCTACGGTAGCAGACAAAAGGTTAAGTCGCCGGTGAGCTCTAAGCTTGCATATATGATCCTTCCACGCTTTTCTAAACTTTCTCCTTTCAACACCTTGCTCTCCCTTGAGTACTATGGCTCTAAATATTGAAAAATATACTTCACCTTCCAGTCCCTTGCTAATTAAATGCCGAAAAAACTGTTGACATGCGTGCATAGTTCCAAATTTTACTTCGACATCGACTTTTTCTAAAGGTGACTTCCCAGTAGTATCCTTGATTTGAATTATTATCGCTAATCCTAATGCCAAAGAACAAATAAAAACCTCTCGAAAACGAACCGTTTGGGAAAATCATCATCATTACTGGAATTTTCATTTTCACGAAACTTTTCGATAACCTTCCGTCACTTGCGTTAATGCACTGGGTGCACAGTGCTCTGAAAATCTAGCGAAATCGTCTTAGGGAACCAGCGAGTCTAATTCAGAGCTATCTGCGCGGCGAGTTAAATCTGTAAAGAATACTAAAAATTAATTTCTATTCCATAATGTTCAGTTCAGCAATTCGAGAGATCGTGCTCACCGCAAGCCATGAAAAATAGACTACGTTGTGAAGCGATGGTCACTATTTATTAAAAAAATCACGGTTAAATAAAAAATCACCATAAATACCATTAAAAAAATTCAAATAGTTTATAATTTTCACAAACTTATTATGAAAAATTGTTTAATAAGCTTTCGTAATATTGTGTAGGAAAAAAGCTGAAAATTTAAGTATTTTCTCTATCTGCAACATATAAACCCTTAAGTATACCAATTAATTGGTATACGAATTGGAATAGGTTCGCCAAATTTTGGAAGAAGTCTATAAAATAACCCCTTGAAAGCTATCTAAAAATTGTTGTAGTTCGATGCTATAAAAAATCCCCAAAATGAAATGCATCTATTAATGTGAAACACAGTGAATAATACATAGAATAAAGAACCATTTTTATCAATCTCATGGTGTATTTTAGGCTGACAAAATGGGGACCTTGACTAAATCGGGCAATTTTTTCTTTATAATAAACTGAAGCTGTTAAAATAATCTTCCCGTCCCTTGATGTAGTCTGATAACTATTTCTGATTATGATGAACTTTTCATTTTTGCATATTTCCATCTTCATGATAAGGAAAACATGCTCAAGAAAGGATTTACTCGAATTCAGTCTTGTTCGTCTGCTAGAGCCCATCAAACATATGTTCATATATGGCTGATAAAATCGGGGTTTCAATGTATTATAATAGATATTCAGCATTCGAAGAAGTTTCTTGTGAACGAGTATAGAACGACTTTGTTTCTACTTACCTGAAGTCAGCGGCGTGGCCAGAAACTCGGTTTGGTGAAAATCGATCATACTGTCCAAACGGCATAATTCCGAAACCGTAATTTTTGAAGTTTTAAAAATATGCAGAATTTTTTTTTCAGAAAATAGTGACAGAGTTCGTGTCTTTAGCGAAATTTTTGAGACTTTATTTTAGTCATGAATATTAACCTGAGAAAATTCACCATAAATACTTCTTGGACGATATACCGTCAAAATTATTTTATCAAATGATGCGCTGTTTAACGTTTGTAAAACCCATCGAAGATACTAAACCTCCGAAATTGGTGGTTTAAAAATTATGCTATCTTGACCTTAAATTACTGTTTTTAAACATTTGACCTATACATATAATTGGTCATATAACAAAAATTAAATGCTCATCAAAATCGATCAGAACCTGCTAGAGTCGAATGGAAATCGTCATTTTTCATAAATTTCTCTCTACATTCGGAAAGTGTTATCTTCTTTATTAATCATATTACGTTTCCGTCTCAACTCGACGCATTCCCAAAATAAAAACCTGTTTTAATCCACCTAGTGGTGCAATTGTGCTTTTCTCATTTGTCCAGACTACGATTCCATGGCTGGTTATGGTCAATACAATGGTGGAAATGAATATTACATGTTCAGTACGATTTGCACATACATACAACGGATCGACAGCCACGATCTTGAGATACTATGTGATACTGAAACATCGCTTGAAACCAGCGGCGGATCATGGAGAAAGATCCGGGAGGGCCGGGTCCTGCCGAAAATTTTCAATTTGTTAAGAAATTTTATACTAGTTTTAATTTTAAAGTAGCAACCCCTCACTGCATACTCCCTCCGGGCCGGTATGATTGACGATTTTTAGAGTGATTGCATAACCTTTCTATATGAGAAAGGCAAAAATGCACCAAAGTCCAAAAAAGTCAATTTTTGTCAAACATCTCAATGTTTCATGCATTTTAAAGTCATTTGGCATCAAAAATACAAATTTGATTTTGAAATTTTTTCATTTCAGTTTATATGGGAATTTGCTGTGTGATTGCACTCTTCAACTCGTAATTCCGGAACCGGAAGTCCAATCAATAAAAAATTCAATTGCAGCCGATGGGAAGGTTGTACCTTTCATTTGAGACTAACTTTGTGCAAATCGGTCCAGCCGTCTCTGATTAACAGAGGTCACATTTTTTTTCCACATACACACATACAAACACATACATACACACAGACATTTTCCGATCTCGACGAACTGAGTCGATTGGCATATGGCACTTGGCCCTCCGGGTCGGGATTAGATTGATGAATTTTAGAGTGAATGAGAAAGGCAAAATCATTTTTAGCAAATGTTGAAAGTTATGCATTTTTTTGGTGAGCAGTTCTATGTTTCATAGACATTAAATCAATTCTAACTCCGCTTCCTATTAAATAAAGACCCTTATTACAATGCATCTCTACAAAAACGAGATCAATTTGAAAAGAAACCTGAGAATTATGATTGATTAAAGAACTCTGGAATTTTCTATTGGAATGTTTTCAGGCAGGAATTTGATATTGATGCAATTAGACAACTGTGAAATCAAGACCAATAGATCAGTTACATATCAGGACCCCATTCCGACAATTTATCAAAAGTCCTCATGATGTTTACAACAACAGGTTATCAATCTACGGATCAGATAATTGCTATTGTAATATTGAATTAAATCAGTCTGCATCAATAAATTTTCAACTTCAATCCAATATTTTTTTGGGTGTGGCGGGAGGGGGGGAGGGGTTGTGTGGTGTTAAACCCCAAAACCTTCTCTTGGCTACGCCGTTGCTTGGAGTTATTTATTTCGCTTTTCATTTTCCGATATGTTTTAGATCGATCCGATGGTCATAAGTTAGAAAAATTGCAGTCAGGAAGTTCGCACAAATGAACATTTTTGCACTGATAAGTTATCAAGTTCCTTCCAGACAACTTGGAAGTGTTAGGTGATTATTTATAGCGGTTGTAGATAGAAAAATGAAATACAAAATTCAATTTATCGAAATAATGTTTGGCTTATTTCAATGGATTATTACTATATTGAACAATAAATAGGCGACAAAGAGTAATCCACAAACAACAAGCCATAACTTTTAAAGTATTCAAAATTTGAAGTCTTCAGTAAAGTTATTCGCAAGAGAGCTACAAATTTGCTGAAGGCATCATTTCGATATAATCACTTCCAAGAAAATTTGTGAAAATATCTCACTCATAGGGGGATTAATCAGCAAAAGCACAATACCAAAAGAAAAGGCATATTGCCTCTATTATATTCTCCGAAGATACTATTGACCTAAAATAAGCCGTTTTGGCGTTAATAATAGATTACATGTATTTGGTCATATTTCTGGCAATGGAAAATAATAAAAATCTTTCGTCCGCATTTAATGTTAAATATCTCTTTTGATAATAGTCCGATTTCAACAATCTATAGCTTGTTAGAAAGGTATTCGTTAAAGCTGTCTAAAAACATATAAATTGTTAATCTATATTGTCAATTTCGGCAGGTTATTCAAAAAAACTGCAAAAAACGCCATTTTTACGCACTCAAACATTCATATCTTGGAAAATAAACATCAGAATCAAAAACAAATTAATAGTTTTCTTACTGTTTTTCAGTTCTTTCATTTAAAATTGAATTGGATAAGATCGGTTCAGCCATTGCTGAGAAACACGAATGAGAATTTGTCCGTTACATACACACACAGACACACACACACACACACAAACATTGTCCCAAATCGTCGAGCTGAGTCGAGTGGTATAAAAGACTCGGCACTCCGGGCCTCGGAAAAAATCTTGAAAGTTTGAGCGAATTCTATACATTTCTTTTATAAGAAATGTAAAACGTTTTTCTAATAGACAAAATCCCCCAATTTCATGCATATCGATATCTCGAGCAGAATGAAATTCATTTCAGTACTGTAAGCCGGGGTGTTGTTCGGCATATTTGCCGCATAATGAACCATCACCTTCTGATGATTTCAAAAGGGTTGTATCATACTGTGGCAGAAATGGGTTTCCTCTCATAATCGGCAGTGATGCAAATTCCCACCACATAATTTGGGGCAGCTCTGATATCAATTTGAGAGGTACCGAATTGATGGAATACTTAAGTAGTACAAATCTGCACATTCTTAATGCAGCAAACCGCCCAACTTTTGCACGAGCTGGCAGAGAGGAGGTGTTAGATATAACTCTCTGCTCTGACAGTATTACGCATGAGTTGACAAACTGGCTCGTACCAAACGAGCTCGAACCGTCGTTATCTGATCATAAGTACATCGTCTTTGATCATTTAAACGTCTCGCTAGATATCGTCACCTATCGTAATCCCAAATCTACGAACTGGGACCTCTACGAAGAGGGCTTGGCGACTAGGTTTCCTGGGTATCTTCCGACGATTGAATCTCCAAGTGATTTGGATGAGGTCGTGGATAAAACAAGCTCACTCATAGTAGCAGCATACCAAGAGGCTTGTCCGCTTCGAGTAATGCGTGCTTCTAGAGGAACACCTTGGTGGAATACCGAACTTGTTCGACTCAAAAAGTTATGTAGGGGAGCTTGGAATCGCAGACACAGGGACGGGTCGGAGGCATTTAAGTTGGCTCGCAAAGCATACAGAAATGCCCTTCGATCCTCTGAGCGAAGTGGTTGGAAAAGCCTCTGCACAAATGTCTCAAGTCTCAACGAGACTAGTAGATTAAATAAGTTACTTTCGAAATCGAAAGACTTTCATGTCAGTTCCATTAGAACTGCTAATGGTGAGTACTCGTCTGACGAATATGTAGTACTCAACTGTCTTTTTGACACACACTTTCCAGGTTGTACGGAGCCATCACTGACGACTGCCTCTGAGTTCTTTTCAGGCAGTTCTGATTCTTGGGCATTTGCTCGTAGAATTGTGACAACCGAATCGATCAAATGGGCGATTGAAAGTTTTGCTCCGTATAAGTCTCCGGGAAAGGACGGAATTATTCCAGTTCTACTACAAAAAGGATATGAACACTTCAAGTATATTTTGAAAAAGGTTCTTACTTGCAGTCTTGCAACAGGATACATTCCATTAGCGTGGCGGGAAATAACTGTCAAATTCATTCCCAAAGGTGGCCGCGTCACTTATGAGGAGGCAAAGAGCTTTAGACCGATCAGTCTGACCTCCTTCCTTCTCAAATCAGTGGAACGTTTAATCGACCACTACATTCGAGATGGTAGCTTGGGCGAGCACCCGCTGCATGCAATGCAACATGCATATCAGCGGGGGAAGTCTACTACCACCCTGTTACACAATGTTGTCTACAACATTGAAAAAGCTTTTTCACAAAAGCAATCAAGTTTAAGAGTTTTTCTCGATATTGAAGGTGCTTTTGACAACGTGTCTTTCGAATCAATTTTGGAAGCAGCACGAGATCATGGAGTACCTTCATATATCACGAACTGGATACACGCAATGCTTAGCAACCGACATCTGTGCTCATCGTTAAGACAAGTAGAGATGAGTAAACTGAGTGTCTGCGGATGTCCTCAAGGTGGTGTGCTGTCACCACTTCTATGGAACCTTGTCGCCGATAGTTTGTTGAGAAAACTAAATGAGCTTGGGTTTCCGACGTATGGTTTCGCCGATGATTATCATATAATGATCACCGGTATTTGCATTAACACACTTTTTGATTTGATGCAACAAGCCTTATGTGTTGTTGAGCGGTGGTGTCTTCATGTTGGACTATCAGTTAATCCAAATAAAACCTCAATGGTGCTTTTCACGCAACGAAGGATTACAACCGGAGCTCGTCCATTGCAGTTTTTTGACTCTGAAATTATTGTCGAAGATCAAGTTAAGTACGTTGGGGTAATTCTCGACTCAAAACTTAATTGGACAGCTCACATCGATTTCAGGATCAAGAAAGCTTGCATGGCCTTGGGCCAATGTAGACGGGCTTTCGGCAAATCTTGGGGACTCAAACCCAAGTACATTCAGTGGATCTACACAACAATTGTTAGACCAATGCTGGCATACGGGTGCCTTGTTTGGTGGCAGAAGGGAGAAGTCATGACAATCCAATCAAAGTTAAACCATCTTCAGAGGATGGTCTTGATGGCGATGACTGGTGCGTTCTCGACAACACCTACTGCTGCTCTCGAGGCACAAAACCACTACATGTGTTTCTGAAACAAGAAGCACTTTCTTGTGCATACCGTCTTAAGGTTACTGGGCTCTGGAACAGTAACCCAATAGATCGTGTAACTAGCCACACAAGACTGTGGCCCCAAATGGTTACTTGGGATGAATATACACTTGCTCCCAGTGACCTTACACTCACATGTAGTTTTCCTTCTAAAACTTTCAATGCGAGAATTCCTCTTCGTGAGGAATGGCTGTCTGGCTGGATGGAGCGACAACTTGAAGAATACGTAGTTTGATATACGGACGGTTCTTTGTTGGAGGGCCGAGCCGGTGCTGGTGTCTATTGTCATGAGCTGAGATTAAACCAATCTCATTCGCATGGTAGATACTGTACCGTATTCCATGCAGAAATCTTTGCGATTCTGTGTGGCGTACAATCCGCACTTCAACAGGGAATTTGCGGTAAAAGAATCTATTTTTGCTTTGATAGTCAGGCTGCCCTGAAAGCACTTAGTTCGGCAGACTCGAGATCGAAATTAGTAATCGCATGTCGAACTCAAATCGAAGAACTTTCAAATGCTATCTACCTTCTATGGGTACCCGGTTATTCCGGTATTACTGGAAATGAATGGGCGGACGAATTGGCTAGAGCTGGCGCTGCGACTGATTTCGTTGGTCCAGAACCAGTTCTAACATTCGAACATGCCAACCATTGGCGTAGCTTGCAAACTTGCGTTCAAACAAAGGCTTTTCTGCCAGATGTGAATCCGAAAATGTCAAGAAATTTGTTGCATTTTTCCAAGCACAACTGCAGTATTCTGGTCAGGGCACTGACTGGACATTGCAAACTCAATTATCACATGGCTACTATTCAGCGCGCAGAGTATTATTCATGTGATCTTTGTGAATCCGATTACGGAACATCATATCATTTGATATGCAATTGCCCTGTATTAATGCAATTGTGCATCCGGATTTTTGGTTCTCCATATATAGATGAACCTATGTACAGAGAGCTGAAATTTAAGGATATGCTTTTGTTCCTAACCCAGTGTGGTAAAGAGCTATAGTTTTTTAGCCGTATTTGAATGACAATATCTCTTGAGAGGTGTTGTCGTTCTGTTATCTCAATATCTCCTCGGGGGTGTTGATATATCCGCTCACTGTTTGAGTAGAGGTTCTAAATCCCTCCGGGGGTTGGAAGTTTTATTCCTGCTGTTGTAGCACCTGCAGATCGTTCAGCATCACTCCGGGGGTGCAGAATGCTCTACTTTAATTGTTCTGTATCGTTGTTTTCCTTACCCCTAACCTTACCACTTCCCCAATCCTTCCCATCAGGAAAATGATTAAAAGACGATTCTTGGCAAGGCACAAATCTCCGATCAACATGGGGAACGTGCCATTTGAGCCAGACGCTACTGTTTCCTGATACTGATACATACACACACAGACATTGTCCCAAATCGTCGAGCTGAGTCGAGTGGTATATAAGACTCGGCCCTCCGGGCCTCGGAAAAAATCTTGAAAGTTTGAGCGAATTCTATACATTTCTTTTATAAGAAATGTAAAACGTTTTTCTAATAGATAAAATCCCCCAATTTCATGCATATCGATATCTCGAGCAGAATGAAATTCATTTCAGTACCGTAAGCCGGGGTGACTTTGATCATCGAGGTAACTTTGATCACTTGAAACTTTTCGTAGATCGCTTAATAAATCAGAATAGTCGACAGAATCATTTTAATTTAGAATGATTTTTACTCTAAACTTATAAATACTGATTTGTTATACTTTTTGAGCATATTGTTCGGTTTTTGGGTACAAAAACTACAAAAAACCGAAATTTTACTTTACCGTATTTTTACGAAGCTTCGTAAAGTGTCTTTTTTTATAAAACAAATAAAACTCAGATTGGAGCAAAAGTAATAAACTACAAGCGAGTTTTTATTTTCATTTAGATTGGGATATGCCAAATTTAGTTTTAAAAGTTTGTTTATTTTAAATACATTTTATTGTAAAACTAGTTAGCAATTATTTCAAATTATTTTAAGCTAAAATTCACAAAAAAATTTATTGTTCAATATTCCAACGTGTTAAAATGGATGAAACTTTTTGTACATTGATAAAGCACTGAAATAAAACAATTTTAGCAGTTTTAAAGGTTTTCAGAATCCTTTATTCTAGTTGGACCCAAATTATACGAATTTAGGTTACTCGAATTTTAAGAACATTGAAATACTTTGTATAATACCAATTAACATCTATTTAACAATGAGTATCTTTCCAGAATTAGTTTAAACAAACATTTGAATGAAAAACATTGACATCTATAACTTAATGTGGTTGAACATGCAGGTTATCAAAGTCACCCCGGAACACGAAAACGGACTTCAACTTGAAATCATTTTTGAAAAATAGCTGTAAGTGGACAATTTTAAGTAAAACCATCCAATCTTGTTCTCCATACATCAGTACATGGTTTAAAAATATTAAATTTGAAAAAAATGTGTTGCGTCTAAAAATATGTAATGATTACTTCGAAAAGTGATCAATGTCACCCCGGTTTACGGTACTAGAGTATTATTTTTTTATTTTCAAAACATGATAAAATCACGAGAGATCACGGAGTGTTTATTTTAAATGCAAGATGTTTTCCGTATTCCAATAAGGTTACATACCTTTTTTACGAGAAAAAAGTGACAAAAATTATTTTTTCAAAGGTGATAAGATTATTAAAGCAATAATTTTATTGTATCTAAGGTATAGTACATTTTTCATAGTAAAAAGCAAAGGAAGGTTTATAAAACTTATTGATAGTTGGTAGAGCTATGGCTGTTTCCTCAAAATATGTTTTAACAGATTTTCTATGATCACGATGAAAGTCCACCATATGAAGTAAAATTCGAAAACTCAAAAAACTTATTAGTATAGGAGTATTCCTCGTACCTTAACTTAAATAAATAAATATTTTGATATTTTCAATCAAAATTTCTGCATAAGGGAACGTTTCTTTATTTGGGAATTTTTCTCAAATAAACGATGTTTTGAGCTGTAAAATTTGCTTTAAAAAACTGTTATCCTCAAAATAAAAACTTATGCATAAAAAGATTCGCTAAAGTACGAGAATAACTAATTACGAACAATTGCGCAAAAAAATGAAGAAGATCAGTTACCTAATTTTTTGGCAATCGTAATCATGGAAAAATTATTTAGGAGAAAAAACATTTCGAGAAAATCCAGTTTAAGGTTTCAAACAATCGCTGCTCATGATAAGCGAAATGCGCTTCAATTCGCTGTAATTTTGGATCATTTGTCTGGACCTCCATGAAAATTTTAAAAAATATTCTCAAGACGGTGTACTTTCAATTTTTTTTTTTCAATTCTATGGATATAAAAAAGATATGTAACATAGTTCCAAACTCTTTCACCACTGGGTTAGTTTCTTTATATAATATCGTTAGTTACAAGTCGAAACTAACTACCATGTGATGTAACAGTCCATGCTGATGATTAAAATTTATTTTGAAAATTTTACAATGATTGAGCATTTTCGGAAAAATTCATGGTGAAATTTAACGTTGCTTTCGACATTTTAATCCATTCAATGATAAAAGAAAGATCCCATCTTACTGTTAGATACAATAAAGCGGTTCTTGGTAGGTGCACTTGCCAATAAATCGTAAAGTTTGAAAATTAATTTTTCTCTCCCTCCCCCTTTTTATATATCAGTAATCACATGATTGAACAGTGAACTAGGGTTCGTCGCGGTTGCGGTAATTACCGCAACCGCGTGGTATTTGCCGCACCCGCACCGCAAAACCTGCGGTGCGGTGAGACACTTTTTCCCGCAGATGCGGTGCGGGAAAGAGCTTTTACCGCGCGGTTTTACTGCAACCGCACCGAAAAAAAAATGATAATGTAATAATTTTGATTATTCTAAATTGATAAACAGACTGCTATTACGAAAGAAAGTCTAGCTGTGTCCGAAATATTTTAACGCTATTATTTTTACGACATATTTTGGACTAGTTATTTGATACTTCTAAGTAAAAATTCACAAACTAACCATTTCAAATACATAAAATGCAAGATCCAAATAGAGACAAAATTATTAAATCATTTAAAAACAATAAATTTGTACTCTTAAATCCAATTTAAAAGTGCATCACTTCTACCGATTTCTGTTGGTAATCGTGGAATTATGAATCGTTTTCGATATCAATTTTTCAATTGCGAATTTTGACTAATTTAAAGGAATTAGACCTAAACACAACCCAAAGAATATAATTATCTTCATCAAACCAAACGAATTTGCAATAATTGGCAGTAAAGGATACAAATGTATGAAAGCGTCCAAAATAAGGGGGGGTCCAAATTAGGATGATTATTTTATCACTCGGTCATCAACATCGTATTTCTATCTTCTTTGATTGCTGTGTAAATTCAATGTGAGTTTTTCTGCAGTCAGTTTTATTGGACTCTTTCTCAAAAAGCATGTTACAAAACTTTTTTTCGCGTACTTCCATTCAAATTTACTATAATTTTCTACCAAATTAAGTCCTAATATTGTTCAGTTAAGACTATTTTGTAGCTTTTTTGAAGCTCTTTTGGCAAATACCACATAGTTTGACTCCCGTTCACTGCAATTGAAATTTTTTCCATTGGCTTATTGGGAAAATATTGGAGGAAAATACATTAAATGCTAGAACTTTCGAACTAGCCTTAGGAAAATTACACTTCATACATTTTTAAAGGGAGCAATCTTAGTTGTTGAAAGATAATACATCTGTTTCTTGAAGAATGCGGAAGTTAGAGTTTTAAGATATTTTGTCCGTAAAACCTCCTATTTTTAAAAATCATTTCTGCTGTATGCTACAAATCATACATTTTTTGCAGTTTTTCTAATGTTCAATAATTCTGTACCGGTTGAGACCGGACACCTGATTAGATGTGATGTATAGAGCATTTTTTCGTCAAATATGGCGTCGTTCTTATTGATGAAATACAATATGTTCTTATTTCACTGTATTGGAATATATGCGCTACTATGTAGAAGTACTGGTATTTCGACTTTAATTTATGTTTTGTGAAATTCCTTTAAGAATTAAAGGTGGTTTTATTGCGTAAATGCGAAAATCATTCATTTAATTTTCATATGTCAAAAACATTGAAAATATGAAAATTTAAAGAAAAAAATATGCAGCTTCATTTCTTATTACATTTTTATTTTCAAACTGAAAGGTTGCTAAAATAAAAGTTTTCCTATTACTGCAGTAGAACGTTTTTGAATTTATAATGTTTGCCTTAAAATGAACGGAATTTTATTAATAGAAAAAGCAAAAGTTGATTTTTCATTTCATTTTTTCATTTTTTTGAGGTTGCGGTGCGGACAATCCATTTACCGCCCACATCCGCACCGCGACGAACCGTACAGTGAACCAGTGCTGGGAAAATCATAATCAAAAAAAAAAATCAAACCGCAATGATGGCTGATAATTATCGCTTATGATTTTTTCGAAAATTCTCACTGCCGATAAAATCATGCCGTGATCACTCTCTTAACTATCAAAAGATCATCTCACAAAAATCACTACCGATTTTTTCTTGCCCTCTATCACTGGTGATTTTGATCTGTGGTTGAATTTGATAATTGAGAGGGTGATCACGGCATGATTCTATCTGCAGCGAGCAATTCGGAAAAAATCACAAGTGAGCATTATCAGCCATGATTGCGATTTGATTTAATTCTTGGATCAATGATCATTATTTTCGAACATTATGGATATGTTAGGCCAAGCTGAAATTTTTTTCAACTTTTTGGGAGTGTTTTATATTGAAAGGCAAGTTGAGGGCTGTTGAAAATCAATAGTTTTAGACATTTTCAATGCACAGGGGGGGGGGGTCCCCCGATGTGCCAAAATGGAATTTTTTTCAACTTTTTGGGAAAGTGTTTTATATTGAACGGCAAGTTAAGGGCTGTTGAAAATCAGTAGTTTTGAACATTTTCAATGAACAGGGGGTCCGCCGATGCATCAAAATGGATTTTTTTTCAAGTTTTTGGGAGTGTTTTATATTGAAAGGCAAGTTGAGGGCTGTTGAAAACAATAGTTTTGGATATTTTCAATGCACAGGGGGGTCCGCCGATGTGTCAAACTGGAATTATTTTCGATTTTTTGGGAAAGTGTTTTATATTGAAAGGCAAGTTGAGGGCTGTTGAAAATCAATAGTTTTGGACATTTTCAATGCACAGGGGGTCCGCCGATGTGTCAAAATGGAATTTTTTCAACTTTTTGGGAGTGTTTTATATTGAAAGGCAAGTTGAGGGCTTTTGAAAATCAATAGTTTTGAACATTTTCAATGCACAGTGGGGTCCGCCGATGCATCAAAATGGATTTTTTTTCAACTTTTTGGGAAAGTGTTTTATATTGAAAGGCAAGTTGAGGGCTGTTGAAAATCAATAGTTTTGGACATTTTCAATGCACAGGGGAGTTTTTTTCAACTTTTTGGGAAAGCGTTTTATATTGAAAGGCAAGTTGAGGGCTGTTGAAAATAAATAGTTATAGACATTTTCAATGCACAGGGGAGTCCGCCGATGTGTCAAAATGGAATTTTTTTCAACTTTTTGGGAAAGTGTGTTATATTGAAAGGCAAGTTGAGGGCTGTTGAAAATCAATAGTTTTGGACATTTTCAATGCTCAGGGGGGTCCACCGATGTATCAAAATTGAATTTTTTTCAACTTTTTGGGAGTGTTTTTTATTAAAGGGCAAGTTGAGGGCTGTTAAAACAATAGTTTTGGACATTTTCAATATATAGGAGGCTCTGTCGAAGTATGGGAATGATTTCAACTTTTTGGAAGTGTTTTATAGTGAAGGGCAAGTTGTTGGCAGGTAAAAATCAATTGTTGACATTTTAAATGAGCTTGGGGTCTGTCAATGTATTACAAATATTAAACAGTAGGGGCTTTTGATAAATGTTTAAGCAAAGGAGACAGACCTCGAACAAATTTTTAAAGTAGATTTGTTTTTAAAAAGATGATTTTTTCACTATGTGAAGGACGAGGTTCTATAATTGGCAAAATAGTAAATCCTTTCTGGAGCATATTTTTCTTGTCTTAGAGATGCAAAATTAGCAAAAACCAAAAAATCATTTATTTTAAATTTTGCGCTGGAAGACCCTCTTAAGGGAAATCCGAAAGGATTACAAGGCTATGTCTAGGGACGATAGAAGAATATTTTAATAGCTTCGATGTATTAAAAAGAAAGAAAAAATATTAGAGGCGTGCGCCCCGCCGCCGCCGATTGTAGGTAAAAATTAGAGGCGGCGCACCTCTAAAAAATATTTCTCGAACTGACTTGACCATTAAAACGTTTCTGTTGGCAAAGCCTTTGCACTCCGTAACACAATTAAAACTACTTTTAGAAAAATATTAAAACAAGGTGGTCTAATTCTTAAGGCTCAATATAAAGTATATCATGTAGAGCTTTTTTTCTCGGCTTGCTTTTTTTATTGTATGACTTATCGACTCTCCAAAACAAGGTTATTGGATACGTGGTACGCAGTTTTTGAACACATTCTTTTATTTTTACGAGCACTACATTCATTTGCTTTCACACATAAATAACGAGCATAATCCATAACAATAAATCAAGGAGTTAACATGATATTGAGAAAACAAAACTTTGGCGTAATGTAGCCCCCTTGTGGGGGTGACTTTACGCCAATTTTAGCTCTTTCGATTTCACGTTCAATCTTGATTTTCCAAAAATTCTTTTCAATGACTTTGGAAGTACTTGTGCCATATGTAAAACATCGAACAGTTTCAAATTTGAAGTTGCGTGATCGTAGTTCTTGAGTGTAATGTACAAAACGTTCTATTTTTGGCGTAAAGTAATCACCGATGACGGTATTTCAAAACCCACTCGTCAAACTCGTTCCAAAAACAAAGATAATTACAAAAATATTGATATCCGTCATTATCCCGACGAACTAGTTATGAAAAAAAAGTTCAACAGACGTATTTTTGGAGTCAATACGTTTTTATGTACAACGTATCCAACACTTAAATTTATTAAGCGCAGCTCTGTCTACAAATCAATATAATCCTAACAATAGCCAAACAAACTTTAATTTCGTTTTTACTCTTAATTTACTATAATAAACACTTAATTTACTATTATAAACCGAAGCTGTTAATGTATTCTTCTATATTCCCCAAACATAGGCTTATAACTTTTTCTGATTTTGTATAAATTTCACTTAAGGAGGTCTTCCAGCACAAAATTAAAAAAAACTCTAAGGCACGGAAAATATGCTCAAGAAAGGATTTGCACGAATTGGACTTGGTTCGTCTGCTAGAGCTTATCAAACATAGGGTGATGAGCCTATTTGCGCCATGTTTCTATTATCACCCTATCCATTTGAAGCCGTTGGTTAGGGCAGTGTCTGCCACCTTTGTTCTTCGCATTGGGTCAAATGGTAGCGCAACAATAGGGGCACTCGATTCGAGTTTTCATTGTGCTCAAACACGAGCACTTAACTGTTTTCAACGCATTTGTGTTATTATATTGGTTCTTAACAACGAAGCAAACCGGTTGATGTCAATTTTTACGCATTCCATTGATTGTAAGGCAAAAAATTACCGAATTAGTGAGGCACCTTGCTTAGTAGGGTGAAAATAGGCTCATCACCCTATGTTAATATGAGGCTGACAAAAACGGGTTAAAAAGCTGATAAAATCAGGGGCAGACAAAATCGGGTTAAAAAGCTGATAAAATCTGGGTAGACAAAATCGGGTCTTAACTTTATTAACTTTTCTAAATAACAACTTGAACAATTTTGAATTGCTCGAAAAATAAAAAATGGATAACGCTATCTTTAGCCATAAATTATTGTAGACAAAGAAAGGATCTTTATCAGCCCCCGATTTTGTTTATCCCCAATTTTGTCAGCTTTTGACGATTTTGTCATATTTATAAAAAAAAAACCTGTTTTAATCCACCTAGAGGTGCAATTGTGCCTTTCTCATTTCTCCAAACTATGATTTAAAAGCTGGTTCGTACAATATAACATTATGGCAATGTCTTTCATTCTTATTACACTTGGTAAGTATATATAAGAGCACCTTTTTGCATTCATCGCGGTATCGGTTTGAATCGGAGTTTTCTATGTGATCGCACTCCACAACCCGTAACTCCGGAACCGGAAGTCGGATGGAGATGGAATTTAATATCAGTTTCCGGGGACGCAACACTTTTCATTTGAGACTAAGTTGATCAAATCGGTCGGCCATTTTAGAGAAACCAATATAACCGTTATTCTGAATTTGGATGCTTCCGGATCCGTCGATGGTGGCCAGTGTGGCCAAAGAGACTTTGAATGACTGTTGGTGACCTAGATCTACAAATTCAACAGTTGTGTTTACATTTTGGAAAAAATTTCACCTTTCTACATTCATCGCAGAATTCGTTAGAATCGGAATTTGCTGCGTGATCGTACGTATCACCCTGTAATTCAGGAACCAGAACTCGGATCCACACAAAATTCAACAGCAGCTGATGGACCTTTCATTTAAAATCAAGTTTGTCAAAATCGGTTCAGAAAATTCCGAGAAACCGATGTGGACAAATCAACAAATTTTGTTTTGTAACCATATTCTTCAACTCGTAATCCGGAGCAAGATGTCGGTTGAAAATGAAATTCAATAGCAACCTATCGTCGCTGTTGTGCTATCTTATGACAAACGCCATTTTGGGGTAAACTGAGTTAGATATGCCACATTACTTGTCCAAAAAATCTCTACAAAGTGGCGTTTACAGAATTTTGATATTCTGCTTGGTTACTGAGATATAGCGAGAAACGTGCTGAGAAATTTTTAATTTTTTGCTTCAAATGACTGTGTCTGGGGATTCGCTCAAATTATCTTTATGTATGAGATGTTTTTATATGCAAAACTATCTGATAAACACAATGACATAATCATTTTCGAAACAAAAATGCACGAACTGTGAGAAAAATGCATTTTAAGTTTTAAACTGGAAATATAGCATATTTGGCAACACTGTAACCAAAAATAATTATTTTTTCTAGATTCCCTGACTCATTTCCTTCAAAATGCATCTCACCGATTGTTTATAGATCAAATGAAGCCAAAGATATGAATAAAAGTTAATAATTGATGATTTTTTTCTATGGAAAATTTTCCATGCACGATTATGACACGCCATACAAATTTTGTCATCAATACACACCTATGACACGTGTTCGACCGACTTTTGTTTACATTTTTAAAGAAAACTCGCAATGTAGATAACCGATTTTCGTAATATTTGAGAGATTAATGCAGAATAGATAGAAGCATCATTTGTTTTCTTTGAATTGTTTGTACCATTTATAAGTTTCAAGATATTCAATCTCAAACTTTAAAAATCGTTTTTCTCGAAATGTGCAAAATGGCGCTTGTCATAAGATAGCACAACAGCGACGCTATGGGAATATTATACCTTTCATTTGAATCTTAGTTTGTAAAAATCGGTTCAGCCATCTCCGAGAAACCGATGTGGACATTTTGTTAACAAATCCGCACATACACACATACATACATACATACATACATACATACATACATACATACATACATACATACATACATACATACATACATACATACATACATACATACATACATACATACATACATACATACATACATACATACATACATACATACATACATACATACATACATACATACATACATACATACATACATACATACATACATACATACATACATACATACATACATACATACATACATACATACATACATACATACATACATACATACATACATACATACATACATACATACATACATACATACATACATACATACATACATACATACATACATACATACATACATACATACATACATACATACCGGGGGCAGCAGGGACAGGAAGGACAGGAGTCTAGGGGCCTAACGAACCCCCCCCCCCCCCACAGCCCTACTGCGAGTTGGGGAGTTTTGCTAGGATATGGTGGGGCTAAGATTGGGCTCTTCTGAACCTCTAAAAAATGCCATAACTCCGAAAGCAGCTCCGACGAAGCGAGTCTGTGCCGCTTCTGCTAAGATCCTAAGATTCCAATAATCTAAGATCTGGGCAATAAAAGCACTCTAGCCCAACCGGAGTGCCAACCGGCACATCAGGATCGACGCCAGTAACATCTTGATTATGGTATACTGGCCATGGCGAACGGCAACGGACAGGACACGGATGACGAAAAGGATGGCGACTTAGGGCTGACAGGCGTGCTGTTCTACTCCCTGAGTAAGGAAGGATGACACCGACTTGAAATGGCGAGTGGGCTAACAGCATGGCTGCCTCCGTTCCAACAAAACCCTGGCAGGTCTCCGGGTACGTTCGAATCTCGCCATCATTTGGTTGGTGGTACTAGGTTCGGTTGAAGCATTCCCGATTTACGCCGATCCGGCTCTGAACACTACTCCCCATGAGAGATGGTGTCAACCCTTGCATGACCTCACTGCTGCTTTTCGGCAGCATAGATAATCATGGGATCGCGAGAGGCGACTATGTGCAGCGAGTGGAGATAGCGGCCCGGAGTTGGGACCCAATAAAATAAAATGGAGAAACAACAAGCAACCGATATAAATGGAGCAGGCACGGCAAATCCGTTTGCCAGAGGTGGGTTGGTGAGGTCACCACCACCAATAGTAGCTGAAGTCACCCAGCAAGAGCAGTAGGAGGGGAAGCCGAAGCAACAGCAACAGCAGCAACAAAAACAGCCGGAGCAGAGCGGAAGGAGCTACACCCCACAAACGCCAAAGGTAGTGGTAGCGAGGCACTTGGTGGAGGAGCTCCACAAGTTCGTGGACATGAGAAACAATGTCCACAAAGACATTAAGGAGATGGTCATCAAAATCCGGAAGGCGCTACTGTCTGCCGTGAAAGAGTACGATACGGCAACGCAGAGGGCAGATTCAGCTGAGCGAGCATCCGAGTCGGCTAAGGCTACTATCCTCCTAGCCCCTCCGAAACAGGGTAAGGAGAGGCAGATTGGAGTGGAGAACACGCCAGTTCCCATAACTCCAAAGAGGACAAGATCCTCACCAGGAGAAGAAAGACCAGGCGGGTCAAAGAGGCAGACGCTCGAGGATGCTGTTGCTGCCGAAGAAAAGGACGCCACCTTACAGGGTGAAAGCTGGAGCACCGTTGTAGGTCGGAAGGAGAAACGCGGGAAACAGCAAAAAAAGAAGGAGGAGCGAAAAGGGGAGCAGAAGAGGAAATCAGAACCCTCGGCTCGTCAGAAGGCGCCTAAGGGAGAAGCCGTGCTCGTCAAAGCAAATGACGAGACTACGTACGCAGCACTGCTCAAAAAGGTCAGAGAGGACCCGGAGCTGAAAGATTTGGGGGAAAACGTGTTAAGAGTCAGGCGTACCCAAAAAAATGAGATGCTCCTCGAGCTTAAGAAGAATACTACGACTAGTAGCTCTTCCTTGCAGGAGACTATAACTAAATCAATGGGCGGAAAGGCAGAAGTTAAAGCCTTAAGCCCGGAGATGGTAATCGTGTGCAAAGACCTCGACGAAATAACGACGGAAGACGAGCTGAGAGGTGCTATGAAGCAGCAGTGCAAACTGGGCGAGGTGCACATGACGATCCGGTTAAGGAAGGGATACGGAGGAACGCAGATAGCGATGATACGTTTACCGGTAACCGCTGCAGACAAGGCACTGGAGGTAGGTAAGGTTACAGTTGGATGGTCGAGATGCCTACTGAGAGCCGCCCCACGAGTAAACAAACAAGCAGAGAAATGCTTCAGATGTTTAGGCTTTGGACATTTAGCAGGGGCTTGCAAAGGCCCGGACAGATCCGGGATGTGCTGGAAATGCGGAGAGACGGGCCATCTTGCGAGAGACTGCACGCAGAGGCCGAAGTGCTTGCTTTGCACCCCAGCGGAAGGGAACGACCATCAGACGGGTGGCTTTAAATGCCCAGCGTACAAGAAGGCGACTGCAGGCCAACGGTGATGGAGATGACCCAGATAAACCTGAATCACTGTGATACCGCACAGCAACTGTTGTGGCAGTCTACGACAGAAACTATGTGCGATGTCGCTTTGATCGCAGAGCCTTATCAAGTCCCCCCTAATAACGGTAACTGGGTGGCGGATAGATCAGAAACCGCAGCGATACAAGTAATGGGAAGATTCCCTATCCAAGAAGTGGTAGAACGTTCCTATGAGGGTTTCGTGATAGCCAAAATCAACGGCATCTTCGTATGTAGCTGTTACGCTCCCCCAAGGTGGACAGTAGAGCAGTTCAGCCTAATGCTGGAGCAGTTAACCGAGCAGTTGATCGATCGGAAGCCGGTAGTCATTGGTGGCGACTTCAACGCCTGGGCTGTGGAATGGGGCAGTAGAGTAACCAACACAAGAGGGTGTATCCTGCAGGAAGCTCTAGCGAAGTTAGACGTACGATTGTGCAATGAAGGCTCTGTTAGTACATTTCGGAGAGACGGGAGGGAGTCCATCATAGACGTCACATTCTGTAGTCCCTCATTGACGGCGAACATGAATTGGAGAGTATGCGAAACGTATACGCATAGTGACCACCAGGAGATTCGCTACCGTATCGGCCAACGGAACCCCGCGGCAGTACAGAGAAGGGTGACCGGCGAACGAAAGTGGAAGACGAAAGCCTTCAACAAAGACCTCTTTGTTGAGGCACTTCGGCCGAACGGCGGGACCGAGAACGTGGATGCGGCTGACCTAACAAGAAGGATTGTGGCGGCTTGTGACGCCACAATGCCGCGAAAACTGGAACCACGCAACAAACGGCGTCCAGCTTACTGGTGGAACGAGACGCTTAGTACGTTACGCGCTGCTTGTCTCAGAGCCAGAAGGCGGGCCCAAAGAGCAAGGTCGGAACCAGATAGAGAAGAGCATAAGGCATCGTTTCGGGAAGCTAGGGCCGCTCTAAAACGGGAGATCAGACTTAGCAAGTCAGAGTGCCACAAGGAGCTATGCCGAGAAGTAGACGCCAGTCCCTGGGGTGACGCATACCGAGTCGTGATGGCGAAAATGAAGGGTCCAACGACGCCAGTCGAAATGTGTCCGAGCAAGCTGAAGATAATCGTCGAGGGTCTTTTCCCGAAGCACGATCCAACTATATGGCCACCGTCACCGCACGGCGAGGAAGAAGGAACAAACATGGATCGGCAAGTGACTAACGACGAGCTAGTAGAAGCATCGAAGCGCCTAAAACCAAAGAAAGCCCCTGGTCCGGATGGAATACCAAACGTGGTACTGAAAGCTGCGATCCTGGCATATCCGGACATGTTCAGGATAGTGATGCAGAAGTGCCTAAATGAAGGCAACTTCCCCGAAATGTGGAAGGTCCAGAAGCTGGTGTTGCTGCCGAAGCCAGGGAAGCCACCTGGCGACCCGACCTCGTACAGACCCATATGCCTGCTGGATACACTCGGAAAACTCCTGGAAAGGATCATTCTTAACAGGTTGACGAAATTCACGGAAGGTGAGCGCGGACTGTCCAAGATGCAGTTTGGTTTCCGCAAAGGAGCATCGACAGTGGATGCAATTCGGATAGTGCTCGAGAGTGCCGAGAAGTCATCTAAACAGAAGCGAAGAGGAGATCGATACTGCGCTGTGGTCACGATAGATGTGAAGAACGCGTTCAACAGTGCCAGCTGGGAAGCCATCGCTGCAGCGCTGCATAGAATGAGGGTTCCCGACTATCTGTGCCAGATCCTGAAGAGCTACTTTCAGAGCAGAGTGCTACTGTACGAGACGAGCGAAGGACAGAAGTCATTGCGTGTCACAGCGGGCGTTCCTCAGGGCTCCATTCTCGGTCCAACCCTTTGGAACGGGATGTACGATGGGGTGTTAACGCTGCAGCTGCCTAGGAAAGTGAAAATCGTAGGTTTCGCGGACGACGTGTCACTAACGGTGATGGGTGAGACACTTGAAGAAGTGGAGGTGTCGGTGACGGAGACAATAGACGCGATCGAGAGCTGGATGAACAGGGTTAAGCTGCAAATAGCTCGCCACAAGACGGAGGTGTTGTTGGTCAGTAACTGCAGATCGGTCCAACGGATGCAGATCGACGTCGGAGGGCACGTGATTGCATCGGAACGTGCATTGAAGCAATTGGGAGTTATAATCGACGACCGATTGAGCTTCAACAACCACGTTGATTACGCCTGTGGAAAGTCGGCGAAGGCAACGAACGCAATAGCGAGAATCATGCCAAACGTCGGCGGTCCGAGAAGCAGCACGAGACGTCTGCTATCTACTGTTTCGTCATCGATACTCCGATATGGGGTTCCTGCCTGGAGTGCTGCGCTGAAAACCAAGCGGAACCGTGAAAAGCTAAACAGGACATTCCGACTGATGGCCGTACGAGTCGCGAGTGCCTACAGAACAATATCGTCGGAGGCAGTATGCGTTATCGCCGGGATGATCCCCATCTGCATTACCCTGGCGGAGGACGTGGAATGCTATCAGCGGAGAAATGCACGTAACGCTAGGAGACAGGTTCGAGCGGACTCGTTGGCTAAATGGCAACAGGAGTGGGACAACGCGGAGAAAGGAAGGTGGACCCACCGACTCATCCCAAATGTATCGGCCTGGGTACATAGGAAGCATGGAGAGGTGAACTTCCATTTGACGCAGTTTTTGTCCGGGCACGGATGCTTCCGGAAGTACTTGCATCGGTTTGGACATGCTTCGTCACCCCTTTGCCCGGGTTGTGCGACCGTGCAGGAGACACCGGAACACGTGGTCTTCAAATGCCCTAGATTCGAAGAAGTTCGTAGGGGTATACCTGGTATGACAGCGGACAATATCGTCGAAGAGATGTGCCGTGACGAACATACCTGGGACGCTGTCAACAGAGTGGTCTCGAGCATACTCTCCGAGTTGCAGAGGAAGTGGCGTAGAGACCAACAAGAAACCGCAAATCGGGTTTCGAGAGAAATTCCGCCGCCGGGGAACTCTCCAACTGTGTAGACTAGGTCCACCGCCGGGGACCAGTTGAGTAGTGCGTGATGTAGCACCGAGTTGGGTCGTCGGGGCGCCTGGGAACCGGACGTCAAGCTTCACCGGAATCGCTGAACCGACCTCGACATCCTTCCGGGTAGCTCGTGAGTAGGCTATATCCACCGCCGGGGATTGGACCGAGTAGACCGCGTCGCAGAGCTAGCAGTGGGTCGTTGGGGCGCCGGTGAACCGGAAGTTACGCTCCAACCGGAATCGCCGGATAGACCTCAGCACCTACTGTATGGCCCGTTGAGTAGGCTAGATCCACCGCCGGGGACTAGATCGAGTAGATCGGGCGAAACGGAACGAGAGGAAGCCAAAGAGCTCATGAAATTGTGGTGCTAAAACAAAAGAAGAATCGGTACCGGGGGAGCCTCCTTCGCCGGGGAACTCTCCTTCGGCGTAAGCTAGATCCACCGCCGGGGACTAGACTGAGTAGACCGCGACGAAATACCACCAGTCGCAGGTCGTCGGGGCATCAGCGAACCGGACGCTCTGCTCCACCGGAATCGCCGAACTGACCTCGACATCTGGTTGGTTGGCTCGGTTTCGGGAGAACTTCTCTCGCCGGGGAATTCTCCGTCGGAGTAGGCTAGGTCCATCGTCGGGGACTAGACCGAGTAGTTCGCGAACAAGTCTGGTGCTCAAAGAGTAAACGGCGTTGAATGGTGCGAGAAGGGAGTTGCGGTGCTAACCGGCACAAGCGAGCCGCAGGGCTCAGTGAATTAGACAGTCAGAAGTTTGCCGCTCAGACTGTACTCGTAGGGGAGGAGTACTAAGCCTCGACTCACAGCCAGCTTTCCGACTGCCATGCAGAGCTTGCCAGTCTGTGTGGATGGTAGAGAATTGGTGGTGTGTAGAGGAGTGGGGCTGTAACCCTACGGAAGAAACGAACTAGGAAGTAGTTGAATTAGAGTGCGTGCTATGCACATAAAAACCCCTCCCCGAAGTAATGCCGTAAGGTAGTGCCGGGGAGGAATCAGGTTCTGGGCAAGAGCAGTGGTTTTTAGCGGGTCGGGTGATGGCAGCCCAAACCCGTTCCCTGACAATGGGGTTTTTGTACATTTTTCCTCACTCAGGGTTTTTCTGAAAATTTTTTTACTGCTCTCAAAAAAAAAAAAAAAAAAAAAAAAAAAAACATACATACATACATACATACATACATACATACATACAAACATACATACATACATACATACATACATACATACATACATACATACATACATACATACATACATACATACATACATACATACATACATTTGGGGCCAATAGCTGCGATGCGCAAAGTAGCGAAGCAACTCGATGCTATAATCGACTTCGCTAGCGCAAAGCAGAACATAGCCAAGGAGTTGAAGTTGAGCCTTCTGGAGCTCCGGAAAGCTGTTCGTGTCGCAAGACAGGAACAGCAGGCATATGTTGAGAGGGTGGAATGTCGGGAGAGGCCCGACAGAGAAACCCAGACAGTGGCCTCCAATAGGGAGGAAAGAGAGAAGGTTAATAGAGGCTCACAGACAGTGGCCTTTACCTTCTATGGAGCAGCCACGTCGATCGGAGCGGCGACCGAGTTCCCCTCGAAGGGAAAGGGAAAGGGCAATCGCAAGACGGCATCGAATGCGAAGCGCCCTAGGAAGTCGCCAGGAGAGGGTGCCAAAACCGACACCACTCGGCGTGCAACCGTCAAGGTCAAACGCCGCCTGGGGGAGGTAAGCGAGGGCGAGAGTGACCTCGCTGTTGAGAGCGATGGTACCAGCAACCCGGCACGACCGGGGCAGGGGGGCTCAAACCCCTGGACGCTGGTTACCAAGAAAAAGCCGGCACCGAAACCGGAGGTACCGCGGCCTGCGAGGAAGGCCAAGGACAGAGGCGAAGCCTTGTGGTTAAAAACCGACAAGGACAAATACGCCGATGTCCTTAAATCGATGAAAGCGGCCGAAAGCCTCTCGGCCCTTGGGCAGGATGTGCGTAGCGTAAGACGCACCAACACGGGAGAGATGCTCCTGGTGTTGAAGCGAGGCGCACAATCAAGTGCAATATACAAGGCCTTGGCCCAAGAGGTCCTTGGTGAGGGCGCCCAAATCAGGTCGCTAGGTGCGGAAACAACTCTCCAGTGCAAACACTTGGACGAGTTCGCGACCGCAGAAGACGTCGCCGCAGCCGTCAAGGAGCAATGCGGCGTCACAATCGAGCGGGCCTCTGTGCGATTGAGGGACGGACCCTCTGGCACCCAAGTAGCCTACCTCAGGCTACTCAATGCGGATGCCAAAAAGGTAACCGAGGAAGGGAAGCTGAAGATCGGCTGGTCGGTATGCCCTATCAGTATACCCCAGCCGCCTTCAGTGGACAGGTGCTATCGGTGCCTAGAATCCGGCCATAAAGCTTACGAATGCAAAGGCCTAGACAGGAGTAAGCTATGTCGTAGATGCGGCGAGGAGGGGCATAAAGAGCGGGGGTGCACTAAGGCATATAAGTGCCTTATCTGCACCTCTAAGAAGCAAGCCCATAAACATGCTATGGGCGGACCTTCGTGTCCCTTCGGCGAGTTAAATAAGAAGAAGCCGTGAGAGTCACACAGCTAAATCTTAACCATTGTGCAGCAGCCCAACAGCTGCTGTGGCAGTCGGTCTCGGAGTCGAGGACAGATGTCGCCCTCTTATCAGACCCGTACAGCATCCCTGCCGGAAACGGCAATTGGGTGTCGGACGGGTCTGGAATGGTGGCAATCTGTACAACGGGAAGGTTCCCGGTTCAAGAGGTAATACACCCCTCCGCCGAGGGTGTGGCGATTGCCAAGATCAATGGTGTGTTCTATTGCAGCTGCTACGCCCCACCAAGGTGGCCAATAGAACAGTTCTACCAGATGATCGACAGGCTCTCGTCGGACCTCGTGGGCCGGAAACCGGTAGTAATAGCGGGAGACTTCAACGCTTGGGCAGTGGAGTGGGGCAGCCGCTGTACAAATAGCAGGGGTCAAGCGCTAATGGAAGCGTTTGCGAAACTCGATACTGTGCTAGCTAATGATGGCTCCGCTAGTACATTCCGTAGAAACGGAGTGGAGGCGTGGATTGATTTGACCTTTGCCAGCCCGAGTCTGGCTCCAGGCATGGAATGGAGGGTAGACGAAGGCTACACCCATAGTGATCATTTAGCAATCCGCTTTAAGATCAACTATGGTGTGCAGCATCCGAGGGCGGGAGATCCCTGTCAGGTAAGCGGGTGGAAGTCCAATCACTTCGACAGCGAAGCTTTCACCGCGGCCCTGGGACTGGAGGCCAACACCGACAGTCTAAGCGGGGATGCGCTGGTAGCTGTTCTATCACGCGCGTGCGACGCCACTATGCCGAGAAAAACACTGCCAAGAAACGGCAGATGCCCGGTATACTGGTGGAGTGCCGAGATTGCAGCTCTACGGTCAGCCTGCCTCAGAGCTAGACGTAGGATGCAAAGAGCTCGCACCGAGGATGCAAGAGAGAACCGCCGTGAAGTGTTTCGAGCTGCGAAATTAGCCCTTAACAAGGCTATTAAAAGCAGCAAGAGAGCGTGTTTCGACAACCTGTGTGAGAGTGCCAACGCGAATCCGTGGGGCGACGCCTACCGGATTGTGATGGCCAAGACCAAAGGGGGCTCCTCACCCCCTGAACGGTCTCCGGACCGGTTGGCAACGATTATCGAAGTACTCTTCCCGTCTCGAGCCACAAGCCCCTGGCCACCTGCACTACGAGACAGTGCGGTCGAAATGGTGGCTCCAGTGACGAACGAAGAACTACTCGCAGTGGCTAAATCCCTAGCAATGAACAAAGCTCCAGGGCCGGATGGAGTCCCGAACAACGCTCTCAAGGCAGCGATCATAGCGAACCCGAACATGTTCAGGCTAGCTATGCAGAGATGCCTTGACGAGTGCCGTTTCCCCGATAGATGGAAAAGGCAGAAACTGGTGCTGTTGCCGAAGCCCGGGAAGCCGCCAGGCGACCCATCGGCGTACAGACCAATCTGTCTGATAGACACGACTGGCAAACTGCTTGAGAGGATCATCCTCAACAGGCTCACCCCGTACGCGGAAGGTACGGACGGTCTGTCAAGCAACCAGTTTGGCTTTCGGAAGGGTAAGTCCACAGTGGACGCTCTCAACTCAGTGATAAATACTGCCGAGATAGCGATCCAACGAAAAAGGCGAGGTATTCGATACTGTGCGTTAGTGACACTTGACGTGAAGAATGCATTCAACAGCGCAAGCTGGGATGCCATCGCGCTCTCGTTACACCGGCTTAGCCTACCGGTGGGTCTGTACCGGATCCTGGAAAGTTACTTCCAAAACCGCGTACTGCTATACGAGACCGATGCCGGTCAGAAAAGGGTTCCGATTACCGCCGGAGTCCCGCAGGGCTCGATCCTAGGCCCGGTGCTATGGAACCTCATGTATGACGGGGTTCTGAGACTGAAGTTCCCTCCTGGGGTCAAGATCGTCGGCTTTGCCGACGACGTAACCTTGGAGGTCTACGGGGAGTCAATTCCTGAGGTAGAACTAACCGCAGAACACGCGATTAGCACGGTGGAGGAATGGATGAGCGCGAGAGGCCTGGAGCTCGCTCATCATAAGACGGAGGTAGTTATCGTCAACAACCGCAAGTCGGCACAACATGCAGTTATCCATGTGGGAGAAGTCGCGATCACTTCACAGCGAAGTCTGAAGTCTCTCGGAGTCATTATAGACGACAAGCTGACCTTCGGCAGCCATGTCGACTATACGTGCAAGAGAGCGTCGACTGCTGTTGCGGCACTATCGAGAATGATGTCCAACAGCTCAAAGGTGTGCGCCAGTAGACGTAGGTTACTGGCAGGCGTTGCCGTATCTATCCTCAGGTACGGCGGCCCGTCATGGTCAAGAGCACTGAGGGTAACCAGTTACCTACAGAAACTGGAGAGCACCTACCGCGTGATGTGCCTCAGAGTGATATCTGCCTACCGCACGGTATCACACGATGCATCCTGCGTGATAGCGAGCATGATGCCAGTCGGGCTGGTCATTCGGGAAGATGAGGAGTGCTTTGAGCTACGTGGAAATAGGGGAGCCCGCGAGCGCACCAGGGTGACCTCGGTCGCCAGATGGCAGCGTGAGTGGGACAACTCCTCGAAAGGTAGGTGGACCCACCGGCTGATACCTAGCATATCGAGCTGGGTGGGAAGACCCCATGGGGAAGTTCACTTCCACCTGACACAATTCCTGTCAGGCCATGGCTGTTTCCGTCAGTACCTCCACAGGTTCGGGCACGCGGAGGTCCCAGTCTGCCCGGACTGCCCAGGTGTAGATGAAACTGCCGAACACATACTGTTCGTATGTCATCGGTTCGACGTCGAAAGAAGAGCAATGCTTGACGTCTGTGGCTGGGACACAACCCCGGATACCCTTATCCAGCGGATGTGTCAAACGGTGGAGAAGTGGAACGCAGTCTCGGCTGCTACCATCCAGATTGCCAGTAGGCTACAGGTAATCTGGCGAACCGAGCAACAGACGGCGGGCACGGCTAACTAGTGATTGGTTAGCTGGAGCGAAAAAGGCCAAGCGCAAAATAAGAGAGTGAATGGTCTGTTCATGCCGAGGTAGGTTGGCGCAGCGAATGGCAACCGCGTAAGGGGTAAACCCAGCCACCCCGAAGCAAGACAGAAGAGTGAGTGTATAGGCGTATAAGTGGACTGCCTCATGCCAAGACGGGAGGGTCGTAGCGTAGTATGTTGGAACTAAGCTATCGATGCCTCATGGCGTGGCAGAGGAGTGAAAGGGTGAGCATCCAAGTCAGTCTCACACTGCATGTTAAGGGTGAGCATAAAAGTCAGCCTCACAGGTTGGTAGCAAGCAAGGAATGAAAAAGGTGAGCACAAAAGTCAGCCTCGCATGGTATGTCAGAAGTGGGGCCTAAGAAAAATGTCCCACATGGGATGCCAGAGGGAGTGACAAAGGTACAATAGAGTGGCACGATTGAGAGTGAATCAGGTGATAGGGTGAGCACCCAAGTCAGCCTCACATGTATGGGTAGGGCGAGCACAAAAGTAAGCCTAGCAAGGAATGAGTAAGGTGAGCACACAAGTCAGCCTCGCATGGAACGTAAAAGGTGAGCACAAAAGTCAGCCTCATGTGGGAGTGTTTGAGAGCGAATCAAAGTGTGATGAGAGAGCACCCAAGTAAGCCTCATACAGGATGTATGATCGCGCGAGTGAGAGTGAATGAGTACACTTAGTACAGCCATCCCCCCAGAAGTAATACCGAGAGGTAGTTCCTGGGAGGAATGATGGCGGAGCCCAATGGAGTTTAGTCGGTATTAATGGCTGGTCACCATTCGAGTCCGACACGCCCCCAGTGCACCCCGTGTGGTAGATTGGACCCTACCGTTAGCACGTGTACTGGGCTAGGACATAAAGGTCTTCTCCATTGTAAAAAAAAAAAAAAACATACATACATACATACATACATACATACATACATACATACATACATACATATATACATACATACACACATACATACACACATACATACACACAGATATTTTGCGATCTCGGCGAACTGAGTCGAATGTTATATGAGACTCGGCCCTCCGGGCCTCGGTTAGAAAGTCGGTTTTTGGAGCAATTGCATAACCTTTCTATATGAGAAAGCCAAACGAATAATATTTAATTAGCTTAATCAGCATAAGTTTAATGTTATCTTCATGTGATTATATTTTGAAATGTTGGTGGAATGGGTTTGAAAGTGGAGGGAATGGGGGGTTAGTAGAGTGGGAGTAGAGGATGCGTCAAAAATACTCCATCTTATTTCGGTATATGGGGTGGAAGAAGGAAATGCGGGCGTGAGGGTGGTCCAAGGGGTGGGGAGTGATGAAGGAGGGAGGTGTAAGGGTAAGGCGGGGGGAAGGGCGGCGACGCAATACTCAACTGCATATTTTTCCTTCCATTTGAGACGTGGTTTGAGAAAATCGGTTCAGTCATCACCGAAGAACCGATGTGACTTTAATTGTGGAATATGTCCGGAATTCCGGACTTCCGGAATCGTCGATAGTGCACAATATATTTAAAGAATGTTTGATTGGCAATCCGTGATCTAGATCTGCGATTAGAAGTAATTTGGTGACCATTTCAATAGTTTTTAGCCTCTGAGGTATTACGATTGTACCGATTTATATGGGAAAATCCAGTGTATCCCTTCTAACACCCCTGTAACTCCGGAAGTAAGAGTCAGAACCGAATGAAATTCAGCAGCAGTCAATGGCATTACTGTATCTTTCATTTGAAAGCAAGTTTGTAAAAATCGGTAGAGAATTCGTTGTGGAATAGGTGTGATATTAGCTTTGGAGCTTGGCGGGTTCCCCGGGGGCGTCATGAACCGTAATAGGTGGCCAATATGGTCAAAGCTGCTTTGATTGATCATTAAAAATCTAGACCCGCAACCTAGAGTAATTTTACATCAATTTTAATATGTTTTACATCATTTGAACATCATGGTGGTGCCAGTTTATATGAGAATTTGCTGTGTGACCGCACTCTTCAACCCGTAACTCCGGAACCGGAAGTCGGATCAACTAAAAATTCAATAGCAGCTTATGGGAGCGTTATACCTTTCAGATGAAACTAAGTTTGCGAAAATCGGTCCAGCTATCTCTGAGAAAATTGTGTGAGTTTAAATGACACACACACATACATACACACACATACATATACACACACAGACATTTGCCGATCTCGACAAACTGAATCGAATGGTGTATGACACTCGGCCCTCCGGGCCTCGGTTAAAAAGTCGATTTTTACAGTGATTGCATAGCCTTTCTTTATATGAGAAAGGCAAAAAAGAAATAAACAAAACAATTTTCCAAAAAAAAATCAATTTTGACACATCGGCGGACCCCCCTGTGCATTGAAACTGTCCAAAAGTATTGATTTTCAACTACCAACAACTTGTCCATCAATATAAAACACTTTCCCGAAAAGTTGAAAAAAATCAATTTTAACGCATCGGCGGACCCCCCTGTGCATTGAAAATGTCCAAAACTATTGATTTTGAGCTACCAACAACTTGTCCTTCAATATAAAACACTTTCCCGAAAAGTTAAAAAAAATCAATTTTAACGCATCGGCGGACCCCCCTGTGCATTGAAAATGTTCAAAACTATTGATTTTGAACTATCAACAACTTGTCCTTCAATATAAAACACTTTCCCAAAAAGTTTGAAAAAATTCCATTTTGACACATCGGCGGACCCCCCTGTGCATTGAAAATGTCCAAAACTATTGATTTTCAAGTACCAACAACTTGTTCTTCAATATAAAACACTTTCCCGAAAAGTTGAAGAAATTTCCTTTTTGACACATCGGCGGATCCCCCTGTGCATTGAAAATGTCCAAAACTATTGATTTTCAACTACCAACAACTTGTCCTTCAATATAAAACATTTTCCCGAAAAGTTGAAAAAATTCAATTTTAGCGCATCGGCGGACTCCCTGTGCATTGAAAATGTCCAAAACTATTGATTTTCAACTACCAACGATTTGTCCTTCAATATGAAACACTTTCCCGAAAAGTTGAAAAAAATCCATTTTGGCACATCGGCGGACCCCCCTGTGCGTTGAAAATGTTCAAAACTATTGATGTTCAACTACCAACAACTTGTCCTTCAATATAAAACACATTCCCGAAAAGCTGAAATCGTTAGCATTTGGATTATTTTGCATCCCTACATGTGTGCTGGATCGCTCTCACTCCCAAAATCATTGGGCCAAATCATCATCATAAGGAGTTTCTTACAATAATCATGTACAATACCATCAACCCCGATTTTGCATCTTTTCTATCGTACCTGATTTTCTCAACTTCATAATCCTGATCAAAAAAAAAAATTCATAATCAGGCCGTGATCACAGGCGGTGATTTTGTTGCAATGATTTTTTGCTAGCACATTATCGCTTCAGAGAAAATCACTAGCGATTTTTTATGGTTGTGATCATAGCACTGCATGATCAGCAGTCATAATTATCACTGATGATTTTTGGTGATTTTCCCAGCACTGCAGTGAACACCCATAAACATTCGGTAAACGGGTCTGAGAAACACGCAAAGTAACACTGATAAACCAAGTGAACAAGATACTAAAGTACTGTTCGCTTACATGAGCTCCAGAGACAGAAAGCGAAAATAAAGGAAACGAAAAATTTCCGCCGCACAGCGAAGCGATGATGTAGCGTGTGTGTGTTATTATTTGGTGAGCGCCGATAGGTAAAACTAATCCCAACGCATAGCGTAAACTGAACTGTCGGGCTCATTGGTCACAGCATGGGTAAAGAGTAGCTGTACCACACGGGTCTATCTCGGACTCGGGAGAAAAAGATAGCTTACAGAACCGAACGAACATAACATTCCCGAATGGAAATTGTATGAGATCCATGACATTTCCAGTCGCTGCTGCTACGGTACTGGGCAGTCGGCGGCTGCCGCCAGTTGTGTTGTATGGCTGTCTGCTCATTCGTGTCGTTCTCCGGTACGTTTCGCAAGCCTGGTCTAAAGTGAATACCTCGAAAAACTGCACTCTCCATGTTGATTAACGGTCGCTGCTTTTTAAGATTCTGCAGTGACATTGCACGGACCCAAAGGGAAGGTGGAAACATTTGCGTTTCTGGATGACGGGACGTCGCTAACCCTTGTCGAGAACAGTTTAGTCGAACAACTAGGTGTTTGTGGAATAAAGAAGTCGTTGCGTTTGCTGTGGACAGCGAAAGTGACAAGAGTGGTGGAAGACTCTAAACAGCTTTCGTTAGTTGTTTCAGCAGCTGGGGGGATGAAGTATTCATTAGAGGAAGCGCAAACTGTAAAGGAGCTGTCCCTATCCCTACCCATATAAACATTGTCATTCGAGCATCTAACTGGGTAGTATGATTACCTGAAGTTACGAGTTATACAAATGCGGTCCCGAAGATACTGATCGGAGTCAACAATTTGAATTTGATGGTTTCTCTGAAGATAAAAGAAGGACTCAAACGTGAACCAGTAGCTGTGAAAACCAGACTGGGCAGGTGCATCTACGGAGGAGAGGGAGCCAATTGTCAGCAATCTTCAGTCAACTGCCATGCTTGCGGCTGCGCATCAGATCAAGCTCTTCATGGGCCGGTCAAGGGTTTTTTCACCAGGGAGGCTGTCGAAATGCAACTAATCACTACGCTATTTTCGGACCAAGAAAAGCGCGCTTCTCGGATACTGGAAGAAACGACAGTTCGTGGCGGTGCCCGGTATGAAACTAGTCTTTTGTGGAAGCATGACCACATAGAGCTTCCCGATAGCTACAATATGCTCTTCGACGACTTGAATGCTTGGAGCGAGCCGTAATCCAGAGTTGAAGCAAGCTTTACACAAACAAATAGAAGATTACCAACAGAAGGGTTATGCGCATCGAGTAACCGTAGACGAGCTAGGCGGTGCAGATTTGCGACGTGTCTGGTATTTACCACTCGGAGTGGTAATGAACCCATGGAAGCCGGGCAAGGTCGGCTGATTTGGGACGCCAAAAACATGGGTGGGTAATGTCAGAGACAAAACCGGAGTGAAATAGAATACACTTTAGACTGGTTATACAAATGCTACAATTTTGACTATCTTCTGATAGGTTGTATTAAAAGCAGTTATTTCGTTATTTCTAATGGAAACACCGAAATATCGATACACATACATCGAAATCTAAAATATTCGAACATATTTATCTATATGGTAATCGTAAAAGAGCATTTAATGAATGTTATTGTAAATTGAATCATTACACGAAACTGTCAACAAATCACACAAATGATAATTTTTTATTTCGTTCCATTCTATGACATGCCGACGATATTGTTCACAAGGGGCTCACTTACTATCCAACGCTCTTGGCAAGCCACTTTCTGATGCTTGTAATAACAAAACTTCAATTCGATTCTTTGTTGATAAATGATGGCCCTGAAAAGGGCCTTTTGTTTGGGCAGTATTCGGAATTTAGTTGGAGCTAGTGTATTTGGGCCACTTGAGACGGCATGCTCGGTGAACTTTTCTGACAGCTACAAACGGACGGCCGCTTTTTCTTGTGTCCTTTAACAATGTTTGGAAACATTAAGATCGACGTATATGATACGACGATACAAACAAACTGATATTGAGCAGCAGCAGGCTAAGTTTCTATACCTGACTACAGCACAATGTAAGCTCGTCCTTTTTGTGTTGTCCTCAATATGTGTTCTTCGTAGCTCCTCCCCTTCGTTGGTCGGTACACAAGCAAATTGTGTTGAACGCGTCGGAGTGCCGTTTACCTAGTAGCTGTAATGAAATACCTTGCTGTTAAAGTGTTAAAATTGGAAGGAAATGCTGCCCGTGACAACAAAAAGACGAATTATCCCAAGTCTTCAGCAGCTGGCGATTCGTAACATCTAAAAGTGATCATTGCTCAAAAACAAAACATCCAATCAGGAGTGCTGCCCAAGAAGACCGAAAAGAAAGCATAAATCGAACGCTGAAACTCGCAAATGAAATGCATATTGCTGTAAAAACTGTCCTTTTCCGGACGATCACACATTTTTGATTAAGAACAAAATTGAAATTGCGAATCTGAATGGGCCAATCGACGAACTGCATTTCTATCGAGCAAATTTACCCGCCAAAAAACCATTCCCGACAGGAAATGTTGTGCTGGAACAGTAATTTCTTTGCGATTTTGCGAAATTCACAGCTATCAGCAATCGAGCGGGCGTAAATTGTGACCCAAAATAAACCACAAACCAACAAGTTCTTTTCAGGACCAGCCAATTATATTCCAGTAAGATATAAATGAAATTTTCGTTTTCCATTGCCTTACAACCTCCCTCCTCCTTTCCACCCGGCTTGAATTACTATCAATCTTGATGATGCTGTGCGGCGGGGGCACAGGCAGTTTCCATTGTAGTGGAAAATTTAGGTTTTAGGCGCGTTTTTCCCAAAAGTTTTCTAGCTGTGCTGTTTTCAAGGAAGTTGTAGTTGAATTCAAAATAAAATAGTTTACTTCTATTGCCAGAGATGGACCTTCCAACGAAAACTAGTCTGGCTCGCTTGGAATCGAATTGTACGGACCAACCACTGCTTTCACAAAATCCGTTATTTTCAGTAATTGTACATTCTACAGAATTAGTCACAACTAATTCCAATCAGCGCAAAAATCGAAGGTTTTCATTCAGTACAACAGCAGATTTTCACGTTTAAAAGAACAGGCAGCATTCTGGCCGAAAATTTTGAAACGGAGCACCTTTATCGAAACGTTAGAAAACGTTCGATTTTTGTAAATTGAATCATTACACTAAACTGTCTACAAATCACAAATAACTTTTGATTTTGTGCCATTCTACGTGAAAGCGACGGTATTGTTCACAAGTGGCTCACTTACCATCCAACGCACTTGACATGTCACTTTCTGATGCTTGCAATAACAAAACTTCAATTTATTTATTTGTCGATAAATTGATGGCCCTGAAAAGGGCCTTTTGTTTGGTCAGTGTTCGAAATTTACTTGGAGCTGGTGTATATGGTAACAGTTTTGGTGCCATCTGAGACGGCGTGCTTGGCCAACTCTTCTGACAGCAGCAAACGGACGGCGGTTTGAATTTCGCGGGAGATGCTGCAAACGAACTGCTGCATGCTGATGCTGCAAACGAACTGCTACATGCTGATGCTGCAAACGAACTGAGCGTGAGCAACAGCATGCTGAGTTTTTATACCTGACTACAGCACAATGTAAGGTGGGGTGGAGATAGCGTAGTTGGTAAATCAATTGCCTTGTACGCAGATCACCTGGGTTCAAATCCCAACCCCCGCACATAGGGTTAGAGATTTTCCTAAAGAGATTTCTCTAACCCGACAAAGAGGCGAATGACCCTAAGGTTAAAACCTCTATAATTAAAAAAAAGCACAATGTAAGCTCGTCCTTTTTTTGTGTTGTCCTCAATAAGTGTTCTTCGTAGCTCCTCCCCTTCGTTGGTCGACCACATATTTTTGATAAAGAACAAAATTGAAATTGTGTTTCCAATACGGAGATTATCAAACACTCAGGGTAAAGAGAGTAATGTAATACGGCACCTTGGTAAAATGTTTGAGAATTGAAACCTTTTTTGAGTGCGCCTACTAAAAATGTTTCCCACTTCATTCCAGTTTGTTTCTGACCATATTTGCAATTTGCGTACTGAAATAAATCATAATTTAGGGTTTAACTCAAATTGCTCTCCAGGGAGAAACATTCCATGAAACAGAAAATGCAAACTTATTCTTTGAAATGATTTTAGTGGCCCTGAAAAGGGACTTTTTTATAATGATACAAGTGAGTTCTAACTTTTCAACTTCCAAATCCATACAAAGTGCGTCCCTGCCGCTTCAGAGTATAGACGACATTCATTGCGGTTTTGCGCTTGGCGTGTTCAGTGTAAATCAAATTGCTCTCCAGGGAGAAACAGTCCATGAAACAGAAAATGCAAACTTATTCTTTGAAATTCCACTACAAAATATTTTATGCATGCGTGTGCGTTGTAACTTTATAATCCATGTTTACGGCGCTTTGTAGCTGCGTAGGGTAAAGAGCCTATTGGTTTTCATATTTCATATTTCGGTTATATGTTTTTGATCAGTAAGGCATCTGATAACGTGCTTCTGTAGTTATTGCATGGTTCAGCAGCGTAGTATTTTATATAGGAGAGTACACTCAGGTTTCTTTACGCGGATTTTGAAGTTTACGCGGTTTTCATTTACGCGTTTTTTTTAAATTTACGCGGTTTTCATTTACACGGCCTGTATCCCCTGCGTGAAAAATCTGAGTGTAATTGCATCGGAAACAATCACATTCCCAGCAGAACTTTTTGTTTTCTAATTTCAAACACTTTGTTTCGTACTGAACACAACGGAAAATTTTAAAACAGAACTTACCGTCCCAGCAGCAGTTGAAGCGGGTGTTCTTTTTCGATTCAAATTCAAGCCATGTCTTAAGGTTGCACAGAGAATGCGCAAAATTCGCATACGAAAAAAGCAGTTTTTTTCCACACCGTATGTCAGATCTTCATAAAAATCAATCAGCAGTACTGTACTGTACAACATTCTACATACGCTGATTGATTTTTATGAAGATCTGACATACGGTGTGGAAAAAAACTGTTTTTTCGTTTGCGAATTTTGCGCATTCTCTGTGCAACCTTAAGCGTTACTGGACTTAAAATTGTTTTCCCAATTTATCCAGTCAGAATATCTGTCCTACCCTATGTATTTAAAACACAGTTCTAATTGCGTTTTAAGTATACAACAAATAGAACGGTTGGGTATACAAATTTAAATTTTAAAATAAATCTGTTTTAAATTATGAAACAAACCGCTGTACTGAAGATATAATTATGTCAGTCCTATTACCACATAAAACACCTATATAACATAAAACGTTGCAGAATTGGTTTAATAATACAATGTTTACACTACAGAGTTATAACACGTTTTAATAATTAGCAACAAGAAAAATGTCACCAAGATAGCATAAAACCCCGTTTAAACTGGTAGTGCGAACGTTGCATAACAATGAAATTTATCAAATAATTTCATTTTTTCCACCACTAATCGATCAAGAAATACTTAAACTTATGATTGTTTACTTAAGTTCATTAGTACATTATTGAAAATTTAAATGGAAAATGAAATTTCATATTTCATGGAGAATCTGCATATTTCCGTTGGCGGGCGTGGGCTTCCTCATCACAGCTCTCAATATGGAACTTTTCTTTTGAATATATTTTCTGGACAGACCATTTTTACTAGATGGATCAGCCAAATAATGCCAATCACCTAGTGAGATACTTGATTAATTAATAGATTACCGTTAAAAGACCTTCAATAAATTATGTTTTGATGGGGAGGGTATATAGCAAATTGTAATATATGAAAACAGGCGAGTGAACAAGAACGTGAGTCGATATGTGTGATAGATAAAATTCATTTGCACGCTCTTGAAAAAAGCTACATTTTTAATGTCACCGTGGTCGTGTCCTGTACACAACCCTTTAAATTTTTTTGTGGCAGAGTTCGACAGAACTGACAGCGGTTACTCCTCTACCCAGTCAAACTAGTCCGGAACCGGTTCCGACTTCCAGTATGACCCAAGTAACCAATAAGCATTCATAACGTAGCCTAATATCTGCTTTAGATCCACATATAAAGCTGTCTTAAAGAGCCGTGAAGCCCTAAATACTGATATAATGCTGATATTATGTCAGAAAAGGCGAAATATAGTGCTATTACTGAAAGCCTTATATTGGCAATACTAATGCTATTAAAAAGTTTTAGGATGCTGTCATTGTCCGCCATGGTTTTGAAACCTTTTCATATGTTTCGGTATGATGAGCAAAAACGAAAAAAAAAATAAAAAAAAAGATGTTCTGTTTAAAACCGTAATGGTCTCTCTTCTGATGCATTGTAATGAATATCCTTAATGGGTTTTCGCTCTCACATAATATGAATGTTTTACGAAAATTACCTTTAGTCAGTCTCGAACTGAGGTACGTTGCCTCGTCCTTCACGGTAAGTTCGCTGAGTTTGCTCCCTAGACTATATTGCACATGTTCGATTGAAATGAAATATGCCGAATATAATCTTCAAGAAGAGTTGCATAACAAATAAACCCACAGCATTACAATAGCACTATATCGGCTTTTTATTTGCTCTATAATGGCACCAAATGCACTTGTAAAGCTTACATGCTTTAAAGATCCTTGAAGCATGTACGCGTTATATCACTTTATATACGCATATAGAGCAAGCGATAATGCTATATGTCGGCTGTGCAGTTATGCATTATTGATGCTAATATAGACCTTCATTGCATTGTTAATGCTGTAATGGAGTTTCAATGCAACATTAGTTCAAATATATAGCCAATATAGTGCAATGGCTTAATGCTTATGGGTACTTGGGGAATTCCAGCTCAAATGCATCAACCGATAGAGTCGGAATCGGTTTTTGCTTTCAGCAAGATTCCATACGAAATCCATTCAGGATTTCTAACCGGTTCCGGAATGGATTTGACGGATAGTTGGGATAGGTTGATGTGGCGGCGCTAGTGTTTATCGTATATTAATTCAAATGTTTACACACGTTTTTTAAATATTTTTGTTCGATCATGGATGTCTGTTCTCTGTGCCCTAATGTTTAAGACAAAATACCAACACATTAGGAAATGACAATCTACCTTAAACTCCTTTACAAAATAAAACGCTCCTGAACATGCCATAAGGGTATGCTACCAGGCGTACAGAACGTAAAAATCAATAGATGGACAAAATAACAGTTGGAGCTGAGTGTTTGTTTACTTTTATTATTTCGGGTTTAGCTGTGTACTTTATTTTTGCATAATCTGCGTTTTAGGGTTACTGCTTAAAACTATCACAATCTTCCAAATACACGTAAGCGAATGATCAGATTTCCATAATTTTCGCCTGCATTTTTTTATTTCCTGTAAACTGCGTCTCAATGGTCAGACTACGCAATTATCGTTATCCCATGTCAGTGTTACAACACAATCATTAGAACTATGTCATGTAATCTCACCTAAGTATAATAAGGAGTCCACATAGTGGATCGTCAGATGTGTGATGTAGGGGGTCCTATACTGCCTCAAGGTACAATATCATTCTATACGGATGGTTCTAAAATGGGTGAGCTGACTGGCTCGGGAGTCAACGGACCAATAATTAAAGAAGCGATATCAATGGGAAAGTGGCCTACAGTTTTTCAGGCAGAGGTATATGCAATATATACTACTACAAACTACAGACATGCGAAAATCGCAATCTTTTCGGACATCCAAGCAGCACTGTTGGCATTAAGGTCGTCGAAATGTGAGTCCAAACTGGTTTGGGAGTGCATCACATTTTTACAACAACTGGCAACTCGGAATAAAGTAATGATATTCTGGGCACCTGGCCGCCACCAAGGAATCGATGATAACGAAGTGGGCGACGAATTAGCCAGGCGTGGTTCATCAAACATGTTTGTTGGACCAGAACCATTTCTAGGTATATCTACCTGTGCCATTAAACTAGAACTTTCGGCTTGGGCAAGAGACCAACTACTAAACGACTGGCGTAACGTAGAAGGCGCTCAACAAGCTAAGAAATTCATACATCCAGATACAACGATAGCCAAAAAACTAATGGATCTAAAACGTAAAGACTTACGTATAATCACAGGTTTATTTACGGGACATTGTCCTGCTAAGAATCATCAGGAAAATATTGGCAAAAGTCAAGATGACATTTGTCGATTTTGTAACTACGAGCCCGAGAACTCGGAACATATTCTCTGCCAGTGTGCAGTACTATTTCTTCGAAGGGAGCGATAATTCGGAAGGCATCTTATGACGCCTCACGAGATATGGCATACCTGTCCCAAACGGATCCTCAGCTACATTAATAATGTACTACCCAGTTGGGACGAAACATGTGGACAAACAAACAACTCGCTTCCAACTACATTGGATTCGCGCAATCTGTAACATGTAGACAGAGGAGGAACAACTTGACAGCTCCTATACAAATCGTTGAAACCACTTTTTTTGGGTCTGTGGGTCTAAAATGGCGGTTCAAACTTTATTCAAGAGCAATTTCTAAAAAAAAGCGTAAACTTGTTCACAGCGAAAATTTTCTTGTTTAGATTTTTATATTTTGGATAATTCATTTTTGAAGACTTTTTGGGGGTTTAGTGTTGTTTTGTTTTAAAAATAATGCATCTTTATTCCGATGCATTATTTTTAAATGATTCATGACTTTTTGGAATCATCAGCATACAAAACAGCGACGCTTATACTAGTTAGTGAGCACCATCATTTAGTCTTAAGGTATTAAGTAGTAATATTTGTATTGCAATGTAAACAACACAGACAATGGCACTGGACTGTTTTTCTCCCTCAACGATAAAAATGAGCTGCCATCACTTCTGAATTTCGTGGAAATCTTTGCACCGTAAATGTCGCAGCACCTATCAGTTAGATGCTATGCTGTCAGAAATAAACAATCGAAGTCAATCCCGCTTTGTTAAATGCGTGAAAAATAATAATCACAAAAATTTATGGATTAACGACAAACTTTCGAAAATTGTCATATGCGAAAAATGTTTCAAGGGCGACGGGAGAAGAAAAAGTTCACACTAGAAGCGTACTCAAATCAAATCATGCATTTTACATTCAGCAAAATTTGTAATCCTTTTATGAAACTCCAAAATTACGAATTAACTTGTTTGTATTTATATTAAATTATTGCGCTGTTTTGAAATGATCATCTTGATTACCTCTTCCGAATATAATTAAAGAAAACAAGTTCGTAAAAGACGTCACGGAAATATTTTCTCGCATAGAAATTTACAGTGTCACAATTAGTGGACGGCGTTCTATGGTAGCGACATAATTCGAAACACGGTGGTTTCAAGCAACTTAGGCTAAACGTCAAGTTGCGGGAGGGTTGCATGTGGAGCAAACAGGGGCCACAAAAGATAACCTGAACAGTGGTCCCAGTGGCAATGTTTCCCCTAACAAAAAATGTCATGTAATCGTCTTATGCCAGCCCCCTGTCAAGGACGACGTCTCTGTACAGCCAGCATCACTGCCATGAAAGGCAAAACATTGATTTTCAACCGAATGATTAGAAGTTGTATTTAGTTACAAAATGTCGATTTTCTGAATGATACGATATTAAATCATCCCACAAGATGCAAAACGTCGCGTGGAATGCTTGAATATCGAGCATAGTGCCGAACATAATTCTTTGTTTGGGGCTTTATAGCTATAACGCCCCATATATGTAGGTCGCTGTCAAACTCCATATGATGGTATAGGGTTGCCAGGGAGCTGTCTTATGCTCCAGGACTAAGTGCTATCCCGTCATCTGTTCTGAAAAAATGTTCCGATGTTTTAGCGATCCCACTGACGCACCTTTTTAATGTGTCACTTCAGCAGCAAACACAAGAAGCACAGCGGTACACAAGAAAGGTGACAAAAGTAACATCGGAAACCACCGGGGAATCATTTCGCAGTCAAAAAATTTCGAATCGCTTATCAACGAGGTGCTGTTTTCTGCTAGTAAACATTACATAAGCACTTGTCAGCACGGGTTCTACTCTGGTCTATCGGTTGAGTTAGTTAGCTTCACATCGTTTTGCATAGAGAAAATATTCAAGAAACTCCAGGTGGACACTGTTTACACTGATCTTAAGGCCGATTTCAACACAGTTAACCACGAGATACTGCTAGCAATGCTTGATAAACTAGGATGTACCACGAGATTCTGCCACCGACTGCGATCCTACCTTGTACACCGCGAGGTCGTCGTGCAAATTGGTGACACATGTCTGAATCTTTTTTTAATAATTTCGGAGTTCCTCATGGTAATACACTAGGTCCGTTACTATTTTCATTATTCGTAAATGATGCGGTTTTCGTTCTAATACGTGGAGGGAAACGTTTTCGCTGATGACTTGAAAATATTTCTTGTCATAAGGAATGAAGCCGATTGCTGTGAGTGAGTGTCTCATCGATACATTTTTCAACTGATGTCAAAGAAATATGTTGATTCTTAGTGTTTCGAAATGTTTTGTCATCAGTTTTCATCGTACAAGTGGCATGCTTAATTTCAACTACAATATTGCTGGAACTCAGTTACAACGCGTTGACCATGTAAAGGACCTAGGCGTTATTCTTGATGACAAAGCGATACGATTGCTGGGTTTTGTGTTTAAAATTTCCAACGAATTCCGAGATCCTTTTTGTTTCAAGGCTTTATATTGCTCACTGGTGCGCTCGTAGTTGGAATTTGTAAACATTGTCTGGTGCCCTTATCATGCATCGTGGAGTGAAAGGATTCAAACTGTCCAGCGCAAATTTATACGATATACTTTACGTCAATTGCCCTCAATGACCCGCTGAACCTGCCACCATATGAGAACCGTTGCAGGTTGTTACATTCTTTGCAAGAGCGCAGACTCACTTCCCAGGCCATTTTCATAGTAAAGCTTATGTTGGCTGAGTACGATGTACTCGTTCTTCTTGGACAAATCAACCTCTACGCTTTAACCCGAGTTCTTCGCCCTAGGACATAGCTACACATCGAAATGTGTAACACTAACTATGCTGCCAATAGTCCGATTATAGCGATAGTTCGTCGCTTCCATGAGTTTGCCGAGTACTTCGACTTCGATACGAATTCATTACCGTTTGCTGTTAGGTTAATTATTTTTAGTTTAGTTTTTAGTTGAGAAATGTTGCCACATCTACTATAATGTATTGTAATGTACTGAGAACGAAAGCTTGTAAATTGACGTCCCTGTGTGAACTTAAAAAATCCAAATTCAATTGATGCCCGCCACGATGGATGATAAGTTTGGTTCGATCCCCTCGTCATTCGTTCTCCCGACACAGCGCATTAAGGTTTGGACATGTTCGGTTTCAGAAGCAAACTGAATTTTGTTTCCATTCTACCTATGAGAGGGTTATTGAGCAAAAGTGCACCAGATATATATTACGCAGTTCACGTATGCTCGAAAATGATAAAACGGTACTACTGGCGATAATCCTAATTTAGTATTCTGTATTTACTTTTTGAATTTTCAGGGCGAGTAGTCTGCAAAAGCTTTAGAGCCTCAAAAAAACTACAAAAATTTCCTTCAATCAAAAGTTCCATCTCACCATTTTCACCCTAATATAACTATACAAATATGTTCTGAATTAAAACCATTAAATATTTATCTTTTATTTAGATTATCGTTGTTTCATTGCAGTCCAAGAATGACTGCATTATTTTAATTAGGAAAAATAAGACGATCGGTATACTATAAATACCATAATTTTGGAGCACATCCGAAAACAATCAGTCCAGATTCATATAAATATTACGTGGAAAAAGCTCTCTATCAAAATAACTAACTTTTTTTTATAGATTTAATAAACCATCATATGCTTTAATACGTTAAACATTCCCTATACATTTAACAAAGTGCCTTATACATTTCATTGGACCACCTAATGTTTTAATATTATAATTATCAGATAGTTATTATATAGTGCGCTGATAGATTTGGGTCTAACACTGGAATTTAAAAGTTATATGGAAATCTGATAAAATTGAATTTGTGAGGAATGCAACATTCAACATGATAACCATATAAGTTTGATATACTTTTGAAAGTCTAATGTTGCAATCATTGGAAATTCCAATAGTGCTGAGTTATATGAATATCATATAATATGGATGTAGCGATTCCGCTCAGTGTAGGAAACGTGCCAATCGAACTAATTTATTCTGATGAGAAAAATCCATAGAATAGACCTTTCTCGTCCGACCTAACACCTGTTTTCTTATTTTTAATCGAAAGATTACACATTTATAAGAACATTTCCGTAAAAATGAGATTTTTAGGAGCTATCATGATTTTTTAATGATTTTTAAAAATTTTAAATATGCAAGAATGTTGAATATTTTTTTCACCTCAGCTAGAATGGTGGGACTTAAAATGTACGTTTGGGCAGCACTGCTTTGAATATTTTCACTAAAGTTCTTGGCAACGCGGTAAATGAAGTGGTGAATCGCAGTACAAAATTCAGTAGCAATGTAAACAAACTAAAATGAACCACTCGCTGTATGAACATTGGATGAAAATGTTTAACCTCACTTTTTTGACAGTTCGCAGAGCTTGTTTACATAGACTTAGAATTTTTTATATTCGACCACAGTATGAGAAACGTGATTTGGTTCGCTTTTAAATGCGAATATCTTGTATTAACAAGCTCGCTAGGCTTTCATTTTTATTTGACGTCATTAGGCAATGTTCCGTTAAATTTGGCATTTGGATTTTTCTTGTCCACGATTCGTTGAAGAAAGCGATTTTATTTGTTGCGATCAATTTAACTTTTGTTTTTTTTTGCTGAACTACAACGTTAGCCACGAAACATTTTGATGATCTCTGGTAATTGCGTTGCAAATGTCCTTGAAATTATATACATCGCTTCATAGGTCCACACCAATTGCAGCCGCTCCACCTCGCCGGAATCGAGTTAGCCGATGGTCCAGCCTGCGTCACACTCGGCTGCCGCTGCACCAATGGTAGCTCCCCACCAGGCATTTGGATTAATTGCTCAAATCGCAGCTACTGCGGGTAGTGTAGCGATCGGCTCCGTCGGTAATACCGTTGGACATACCCTCATCGGAATGTTCAGCGGTTTCGATTCACAAGAGGCAGCCTCGCTAGGACAGGCTGCCCTGGTATCGGGCAAGGCAAACACTCCGGCAGGACCATGCTCGTGGGAGATCAAACAGTTATTATCTTGTACCCAAGGCCAGGCCGAGTGTGATTCGTAACAATTACCAAATTTAGAAGTCCATATACATAGTGTACACGTGATACTTTTTTTGAATAAAAATAGTATAAATGTTGGCAAAATCCTGCAGCACTAGGATCAAAGATAGATTTTTAACACCAACTCACTGTGCTTCGGTGTTTTTTTGCAAACGAACTGTCAGGTCTATGTTTTTATTTAGTAAATGTTTTAATAAATATTAGTTCATTAGGAGTATGACTTATTTATATTTTGATGGCGCGGTGAAGGGGTGGTTAAAGTGCGAGTCGTATCTTGAAAATCGATCGCTTGAGAGTAGTATAAATGATTATAAAATGCGACAACATAAACTAATAACCTTTCTAATGGTTATTTAGCCATAGGTAACGAGAAAATAGATAAGTTTCATTCATGTACAACAAAAATTACTCAGCAATAATTTAATTTATTAATTGTTACGCGTGATTTTGTCTCCAGTGATTGGCCAAAATTGGTCGCTTTTAGGATCTGGTGCTCTAAGCATAACTGTCCCATGTTAATAGCGAATCCCATAACAAATAGGACAGTATAGCGATCATACAGTTGTAACAGCGAATTTAGTATTGACATCAATATAACCAGGTTGGTTGCAAGCAGAAAGAACAATACTAGCTGGGCTGCTAGCTGTTTGTGCTACTAATAACACTTGCAGTCTGTCAAATTAACATGATTCTATGTTCTAGCTTCAATGACGATGGAATATAGCCGAATCCAAAGCCTAACCCATCAGCGCATTTGATCATGTAATGGATATTATCAACTCTGAAAGAATTACATTTTATTGTTGTCTGTTTTTGAGGTTAGAACTTAGAACTTTTATATTATTGTGAGAATGATCCTCAGCAACTATCCTTCCAAATCAAAGACTCGTGCTAGCAATGGCTTACATTTGGTACATTTGTTTTCATTAGCTGGCCCATTATGATTCCCCGGGCAGAACCACTTTTCCGCCGCCACAAGTGCGAAACGAACGATTCACATTTGATTTCCGTAGTCACAAATTACCGAACCACTGGCAGGTAGCATAATCTTCGGACTTAGTTGTGAATTGGAACAGTCAAGCCTGACTTCCCGAGCTACATCTCCAGTATTGTCGTCCCATACGACTAGTGAACCTAAATGTGTCCCACACACATATCACACCATCCTGGCAATGGCAACTAGATGCGCCCATCTCGGCCTGCCACAGGTCTATGAAAATACATGTGATAGGACGGTAAGGTGGAGATAGGTGAACGGTAAGTTGTTATGATATACTTATTCCGCTTCATTGAATTCATATGCTTCGAAAATAAGTTAGATTTTTTGAGATCATAACCCGTTTTTCGGCAATTCACAAGCACGTACATGCCGGCACGCGACCGTACTCCTGTGATATTTGCGGTAAAGCATACACCAAGGGTATAAATCTAAGCCGGCACAAACGGATACACACCGGCGAACGATGGCACCGTTGTCGGATATGTAGCAGAGAATTTTCCACTTCTGAGCAATTGGATCAGCACCGGCTTACCCATAAAGATCAGGCTTACATTTGCGATATCTGCAGTAGGAAGTTTACCGAAAACAGTAGTCTCACGCGACACAGACTTATCCATGCAGGTGAAAGATCGCACAAGTGCGATATTTGTGGCAAAGAATTCATAACTAGTGCTGAACTCACTCGCCACATGCGCATGCGTACTGGGGAGCGTCCGTATAAGAGTGATATATGTGGCAAAGGCTACGTCGAAAGCAGCAGTTTGAAACGTCATCAGCGTGTTCACATCGATATGAATCTTGCGGATCAAACATTTAGTTGCGACATCTGTGGTAGAAAGTTTCTTGAATCTAAAGAACTTACGCAGCACAAACTTATCCACAGCAAACATCGAGAATTCAGATGTGAAGTCTGTGGTGGCGGGTTTAAAAAATATTCTCACATGACTCGGCACATGCAAATCCATACAAACGAACGACCGTACAAATGTGTCTTCTGCGCGCAGGAGTTTCTTCGAAGAGCACATTTGACCCAGCATAATCGCAGGCATGTTGGCGAACGACCCCATGGCTGTGAATAGTGTGGAAAAAGATTCGTTGAACGTAGTCATTTGATGGGACACAAGAAGCTGCACGAAAGGTCAAGGAATGGTAGCAGGCGAAAAGGAAAAATTAAGGATTCTACCGTGACCAAAAGCATCCACGCGGTCACTGGAGGCGGTAATGGGAAACTAGAAGAGGAAAAGCAAGTTCTAACATAAGTTATCAGATTGAAAGCAATGTAAATAGAAGTTTACTATTGTTTATTATCAAAATGTATTTAGTAACCATTGCCTTGTAGGAGCTGTTCTAGTTCAAGCCCCACACACATAGCACACCATCCTGGCGACCAGATGCGCCCATCTCGGCCTGCCACTGGTCTATGAAAATACATATGATAGGACCGCAATGGCCGTTTAGGGTGAACTGCAATAGGTGGCTATCGAGTCGGAACACTTTAACAGTGTGGCCCTGGCTGCCAGTCATGACTGTACCGCCCGCCACTTCCAAACATGTCACCGATAACCCTGCTGGTGAAACTCCAGAATACATCCAAGCTCCTCCTCGGATGCGTTATGTTGAACAGGCAACGCTGTGGACGGATTGCTGAAATAAACTAATGCTTCCTGCCGCACCGGTGCGTACGTGGGCTAAAAAAGAATAAGAATTAAGGCACTTGATGACATACTTATTGCAGACTGAAAATTAAATGACTTAGAATATACAGTATTTTAAAATAGCAAATAAAATCTGTCTGTTCTGCGCCCTACGTGAGCTTAAAAAATTGCTTGAAACATAGGATTTACTTCGCCCATATGCAGACGTAAACCCCAATCGATCTGACAACCTTGCGTGTACGTTTCTAGTCTCAGAGAATCGATTCGTCCACTCAACCGTGCGACTATCACTTTGTCACCGAGCTTTATGTTAGTTACCCCATTGTTGTGGGTGTTTTCGGCTTCATATATTCCCTGCAATGAAACGTCCGTCAATAGTTGTAATAAAAAACAAGTGACTCCATACAATTTACCTTAAAGTTACCAGTCGTTCCCTCCCAGAACTCCAACCGCCCATCTGCACACCCAATCTCTATGAAATTATCAAAAAAGTCCAGACACCAGATCGGCGATGTCTGGTAACATTTCTTCCGCGCTGAACCTCCTCCTCCAGATGGCTGAGAACATTCGCCAGCGCTCATCTGCTGCCGGGGTGGGATGAAGCCGTATGATTGGACTTACTCTTCACCGCTGCTACATCATAGCCCTTGGTTGAATTATTCCACAAAAACCGGATTCGCCAGATCCGCACAAATTCCTTTTGGGCATAAACGATTATCATTTGTAAAATGTTTCTCATACTGAACGGTAAAATGAAAATATTTTCCTGCATCTCATTCTGATGATTTTGCCTGGTGAAGTTAAACTGTAGTTTTTTCTTCAGTTTGAAAGCAAAACTGGTCGGCGAACTCTCGGGAAACGGGAGACAGCTGATGTTTTTGGATTCCTTGGCAGGATGAAATACTTAACAGATAGGTAGAGAAATCAGGAAAAAAAAAACAAAAAAGACGTCATCGATAGAGCACTTTTCACTTTAGAACAGCGTTGTCAGATGGTTTTGTATAATAAGTTTGTTCTAGTACACAGAAGATGCTCCGGAGCAAACAGAAGCAAAAAATACTTGCTTTTTACTCCAGCTTGCTCACGGAAGAAGAACAAAGAGAAGAGAACATAGAAACGATTTTCTCTCTGTTTGCTCCGAAGTACTTCCACTTTCTACTGGTACTGGAACAAATCTAATATCGGTATAGTTCTAAATAAAAAATAGGTATTTATCGGTGTGAAGATGTATGCTAACCAAAAGTTACCTGCAAATTATTGGTTTTAAATAATAGATCATTCTAATGTTATGTAATGAAACTTACCGAGCTCAATCGATTTCAGAATCGGTTGTTGAGCTTCATTTGAAATTTTGATAGTAACCTGGCAGATTGCTGAATCAATTTCCGGATGATTTGATGTGGAAATGTGAAGACATTTTCTAAAAAGGCTCATACGTAATATTAATTGATCGTATTATATGAAAATCGTTATTTTTTGGTAAGAAAAAGAAATCGGTATTTTAGTTACTTTATTGGTATTGAAATAGACCTTTCTCGTCAAAAAATTTTATATGCGGAACAGCTTCCGGTTTCATCGCTGGATCGATTCTGAATACTGTCACGTTAATTTGGTGTCTCTAACTATTGAAAAAATCAAAAATTCTTCGAGCTGCCCATTTTACTCTGTATTCCCCTGTCCTATTCTACCTCGATTCTCCATACTTTTACACCATTTGGATGAACTTGGAGTGGGGAGAATGAAATAAAGCTACGGCGGGTAGCTTATAACAAAGTTCCAGTAGCCTACCGCTCGCCGGCATCTATTTTAATCTGGCTATTCGCCGTTTTGTTTACTAGGTATGAACTCCAAGAGTTCATTCCAATTTGTGCCAAAAACATTGTTTGGACGTAGATGAACCCCAAAACAGTGTTGCAGAATATACCGATTCATCGATATCTAAACCGATTTTTAATAGACCTTTCTCGTCCGACCTAACCCCCTTTTTTCTTATTTTTATTCAAAAGACTACACATTTTTAAGAATATTTCCGCTGAAATGAGACTTTTTAGAGCTATCGTGATTTTTTAATGATTTTTTTAAATTTGAAAAATGCAAGAATGTTGAGTATTTTTTTCACCTTTGCAAGAATGGTGGGACTCAAAATATGTGTTTGGGCAGCACTGATTTGTATATTTTTGCTTGGCTTCCTGGCAACGCGGCAAATGAAGTGGTGAGTCGCGGTACAAAGTTCATTGGTTATGTAAACAAACTAAAGTGAACCTCTCGGTGGAGAACGTTGCATGGTAACGTTTAACCTCACTTTTTTGACAGTTCAAAGAGATTATTTACATGATCTTGGAATTTTTGTTGATTCGATCATAGTATGAGAAACTTGGTTTGGTTCGCTGCCAAATGTTAACACTTTCCCAACAAGGTCGCTCAGTTGTATTTTTTAATTGATGTCGGCATCATACATTGTTCCGTTAAATTTAACATTTTTACTTTTCTTGTACATGATTCATTGAAGAAGCAAGGAATTTCTAGCCAAACATTTGAAAAAGGCCTACTGCCAAATGCAAACAAATCGAATTTTGATGTTCTCTATTAAAATCCTGGGACAGAACCTGTGGATAGATGTTTTCTTTTTCTTTTTTCTGTTCATTTTATCTCTTGTCTTGCATAGCCACTCTTTCTTCCTCACATATTTTAAATCGACTGGCTGCATTTGACAGTCCCCCCTGACTGCATTTGACGGTTCCCTTTGGCTGCATTTGACAGCTCCCCCTGGCTACAATTGAAATTAGGTTTTTTCGTATCCATACGTTCCGTCCTAGTTAAAAACTATCTATCTGGCCATGTGCATAAACATAACGCAACAATGGATCATGAAGAATTTTGATAATGATTTTATAACAAATTATAAAAGAGCCCGGCTGATATAAAAGTCCTAACTAGCAATACACTTATTATAAAATGATTATAAAGGATTATTTTAACTGATTCCAAAAGGATTATAAAGGCAGTGAAATACGTACTCAATGAATTAAGGGGTGTGTCTAATGTAAACAATATGCGCAATCAAACTAAATAAAACAGTATTCAATTTTTAAATAGAATTATAATGAATTCGACCAAAACTTCTTTTGCCTTTTTCTCATTTTCAAATGTTTGGGTAGAATTTAGATTATTTTATCGTTGTTGCGATCAATTTCGTTTGATTTGTTTTGTTCACAATGTTAGTCGCAGAGCATTTTGGTGATCTATGGCAATTGATGACCTTTACACCCCATACCAGGTCCGCTCCTGTTACAGCTGTTTCGCCCTGTCCGGCACCGAGTCAACCGATGGTCCAACCTGCGCCGCACTCATCTGTCGCTATGTCAATGGCAGGGACTTGGATTAAAGGCCAAAATTTCAGCTACGGTTGGTGGTGTTGCTGCAATCGGTTTGCCTTCGGCCACGTTGGACATTCGGCTAACGGGAATATTCAGCGATTCCGATTCGAAGGAAGCAGCGCCAGTAGCAGACTGCTTAGGTTCAATATGCTCCGGTATCGGGCGAAGCTAACACTCCGACAGGACGAAGGTTTCAACGAGGGGCTCAGGCATAAGTAGCAGAGTCCTTGCACTTCCTGCTTGTCGAGTGAACAATTCTGACGAAACCACTGCCGCTCTCGCCAAGTTTGATCACCGTTATAAGTGCGACGTCAGCGGTATAGTGCCAGGATTAGTCGAGAACAGTGCCAGGACTGACTTGCCAAGAGCTACAAGATTAAATAGCAATGCGTTTTTAAAATGACCGTAGTATAACGTAGAGGCTTTAACCAGATGATTTATTCAGCAGAATAAGATAGCAAAATTACCCAAAACATAAGACCTGGCTGCCGAAGTGAATCCACACACATCATCACAGACAGAGGCACGTTTTTAAAATGACCGTAGTATAACGTAGAGGCTTTAACCATATGATTTATTCAGCAGAATAAGATAGCAAAATTACCCAAAACATAAGACCTGGCTGCCGAAGTGAATCCACACACATCATCACAGACAGTTCTGTTCATTTTATCTCTTGTCTTGCATAGCCACTCTTTCTTCCTCACATATTTTAAATCGACTGGCTGCATTTGACAGTCCCCCCTGACTGCATTTGACGGTTCCCTTTGGCTGCATTTGACAGCTCCCCCTGGCTACAATTGAAATTAGGTTTTTTCGTATCCATACGTTCCGTCCTAGTTAAAAACTATCTATCTGGCCATGTGCATAAACATAACGCAACAATGGATCATGAAGAATTTTGATAATGATTTTATAACAAATTATAAAAGAGCCCGGCTGATATAAAAGTCCTAACTAGCAATACACTTATTATAAAATGATTATAAAGGATTATTTTAACTGATTCCAAAAGGATTATAAAGGCAGTGAAATACGTACTCAATGAATTAAGGGGTGTGTCTAATGTAAACAATATGCGCAATCAAACTAAATAAAACAGTATTCAATTTTTAAATAGAATTATAATGAATTCGACCAAAACTTCTTTTGCCTTTTTCTCATTTTCAAATGTTTGGGTAGAATTTAGATTATTTTATCGTTGTTGCGATCAATTTCGTTTGATTTGTTTTGTTCACAATGTTAGTCGCAGAGCATTTTGGTGATCTATGGCAATTGATGACCTTTACACCCCATACCAGGTCCGCTCCTGTTACAGCTGTTTCGCCCTGTCCGGCACCGAGTCAACCGATGGTCCAACCTGCGCCGCACTCATCTGTCGCTATGTCAATGGCAGGGACTTGGATTAAAGGCCAAAATTTCAGCTACGGTTGGTGGTGTTGCTGCAATCGGTTTGCCTTCGGCCACGTTGGACATTCGGCTAACGGGAATATTCAGCGATTCCGATTCGAAGGAAGCAGCGCCAGTAGCAGACTGCTTAGGTTCAATATGCTCCGGTATCGGGCGAAGCTAACACTCCGACAGGACGAAGGTTTCAACGAGGGGCTCAGGCATAAGTAGCAGAGTCCTTGCACTTCCTGCTTGTCGAGTGAACAATTCTGACGAAACCACTGCCGCTCTCGCCAAGTTTGATCACCGTTATAAGTGCGACGTCAGCGGTATAGTGCCAGGATTAGTCGAGAACAGTGCCAGGACTGACTTGCCAAGAGCTACAAGATTAAATAGCAATGCGTTTTTAAAATGACCGTAGTATAACGTAGAGGCTTTAACCAGATGATTTATTCAGCAGAATAAGATAGCAAAATTACCCAAAACATAAGACCTGGCTGCCGAAGTGAATCCACACACATCATCACAGACAGAGGCACGTTTTTAAAATGACCGTAGTATAACGTAGAGGCTTTAACCATATGATTTATTCAGCAGAATAAGATAGCAAAATTACCCAAAACATAAGACCTGGCTGCCGAAGTGAATCCACACACATCATCACAGACAGAGGCACGCAATATTGGAACGCAACGAAATTCCTCACAATGAATTGATCTCGTTAGGTGAAATTCCAGGAAGTACAATTTTCATAGCACAATTTAGTCGACCGAAATTGTAGTCCTCAGTCGCATCTATGACCAGTACGACAAGGACGGTCTGCTGACCAACGGTTCCGTCCGGTACCACCATGACACACGGCACCGGCGACACATATATATTCACAACATACTAATTACTTATCCTTCCGAAAAAGTAAATAAATTGACTATGCAATTTATCATTCGCTGCCTAGTTATTTCCTGCCAATTTGAACACGACAGCAGTTGCAGAAAGCTTTATTGCGGTGTAAGTAAGATTCCGTTTTTGGCACGTTCCGTTATTGGCATGCTCCCATTTTGGCACCTTCCGATTTTGGCAAGAAATGGGTTCCGTTTTTGGCAACATTCTTGTTGTACATAATAAGTCTTAAAAATGTGCAATAGATATTTTTTTGTGTCAATTGACATCACATTTGACTTTATTTCCAAACATGGGAGTCATATTAACCCTCAAAGGCGCAAATATTTTTTTTCAAATTTTGTTAAAATTATCTCATAGTTTCAATACATTACTGTGATAATTTTGAGTTGTTTTTCGCAATGTTGTTTTAAAACAGTGTTATGCATTTAAGTGTTACCTATATTTCATACTATGTTAATGTGTTTAATGATCACAATAAGTATAGAGATTTATTATTTATGTATAATATAACTGGTAACAGTGTAACTAGTGTCTGACGGAATCAATTTGTATAGTAAGACCCAGAGTCTGTGCACTTTAAGAGTCAAGTACGGAGCAATACACTGCATAATAAGACTAGTTCTGGAGCAAATTTTCTATAGAACCTTAGTAACATTGTGAGCCTCTTTCTTTTTAGATAATTTCGACGTCAATACAAAACTTGGCACTAAATTTTCAGCACATATCGAAAGCTGACCATGATGCGTCCCAAAGCCGTATTTAGGAATACAAAACTGATGGCCCCCAAATAGTTTGGTTTAGCTTTATGATGTCTTTGGCAAATTTGCTAGCTTTTTGGCGATTTTTTCCAAATGAATGGAATTAGGGTGGTCCTTGTGGTTGAGGTGTTCAAAGTATCGACTGTTTAGATGCATGAAGTTTACCTGCGCAATGCCCTACAATATAATAACACAAATGAATAGAAGCAAGTTTGCTGAAACAAGGCTATTTATAATGGTTAATTTGTTATGATTTTTTAAAAGATTTTATAAAAACAGGGTTGCTTATATTATCTTCTGATGTGTTAATTTCTCGCAAATGCATTATTCTAGAGATTTTTGGAACTTATATTGGAGCACATTTTCAGCGTAGCACTGATGTTTCAAGAAAAGAGATTATAACTACTAGAGGGAACAAAGCGCTACTGTCTCCGAGTATTCACGGACTGAAACATGGGGTCTCGCTCTAGCATATTGTATCCCATTACTTGGACATGTGTGTACCCGGGCAATATGTGTCAAACTAATGGGCCTAGCATATGTAAGAGCGAGATGATAAATTATCAGTGTTAAGCGGCATGTGACCTCTAGCAGTTATAATCTCTTTTGTTTCAATCCCTTTTGTTTGGATAGTTGCAAGTGATTTATACAGGTTTTCTTCAAACCTAACTATCTTAAAACATTGCAGTTTGATTTTCAATCTATCAATTCCATCTGGAAGATCGACGATTGGTTAGTTATAGAGAACAAAATCTGTTTATTTTTTAAAAGAGCTGTGTTTTTAAATAAAATTGTTCATTAATATTCACGAAAGAAAAGATAACGATCCCAGAAGCGAATGTCATGATAACATTTATCACACTTTGAAGCTTTTCTTTATTATTGTATATTTTCGAAGATTTAGGAATAAAACATTTATTTCTAGATATATTTTTCATAAAAAATGTTAATGAGCCATCTACATAAGTTATAAAGTATAGATGTTTTTAGTATATGTGTTAAAAATATCAAACAAACAACTTTGCTGAAGAAAGTTTTTTGATAGAACACCTCTGTCAAAAGATAGAACTGATCTAAATCAGTTTCTACTTATCTAGATCAAAACCAAAGTTGTCAAAATAATTATCATTTTCATCTAAGATACTTTGCTAAAGACACTAATCTTCCAGGATATATACCCAAGGAGCTAGAGGTTTTAAGCGTCGAAAGTAGCATTCTGCCCCACCGTACGACGTCTGAATTTGCTTATTTTTTTCTTTCATCTCATTCCGTTTCACATATGACTAAACAGCCTTGAAACATTTTTGAAATTGTTAATTGAAAATGTTTATTTTTTTTTATTTATTAACAGATTAAGGCCGAAGTGGCCTGTGCCGTATACAAAAGATTCCTCCATTCCACTCGGTCCATGGCCGCGCGTCGCCAGCCACGCAGTCTGCGAAGGGTCCGCAAATCGTCTTCCACCTGGTCGATCCATCGTGCTCGCTGCGCGCCACGATTCTTGTACCTTCTTGTACCGGTCGGATTGCAATTGAGAACCGTTTTCACCGGGCTATTGTCCGACATTCTGGCTACGTGCCCGGCCCACCGTAGTCGTCCGATTTTCGCGGTATGACAGATGGGCGGCTCCCCCAACAGCTGATGCAACTCATGGTTCATTCGCCGTCTCCATGTGCCGTCTTCCATCTGCACTCCACCGTAGATGGTACGCAGCACTTTCCGTTCGAAGACACCAAGTGCGCGTTGGTCCTCCATGAGCATGGTCCAGGTCTTGTGCCCGTAGAGAACTACCGGTCTAATCAGCGTCTTGTAGATGGTCAACTTCGTACGACGGCGAATTCTGTTCGACCGAAGTGTCTTGCGGAGGCCAAAGTAAGCACGATTTCCTGCCACGATGCGTCTACGAATCTCTCTGCTGGTATCATTGTCGGCAGTCACCAGTGAGCCCAAGTACACGAACTCTTCAACCACCTCGATTTCGTCGCCACCGATGCAAACTCGAAGCGGGCGGTTCTCATTCTCTTCTCGTGAACCTCTTCCTATCATGTACTTTGTCTTCGACGTGTTGATGGCAAGTCCGACGCGCTTGGCTTCTCTTTTCAGTCTGATGTAGGCTTCCTCCATCTTCTCAAAGTTTCGTGCAATAATATCAACGTCATCGGCGAAGCCAAGTAGCTGAACGTACTTTGTAAAAATCGTACCACTCGTGTCGATCCCTGCTCTTCTTATTACACCTTCCAGCGCGATGTTGAATAACAGACACGAGAGACCATCACCTTGCCGTAACCCTCTGCGTGATTCGAAGGGACTCGAGAGCGTCCCTGAGACACGTACTACGCACATCACCCGATCCATCGTCGCCTTCACTAATCGCGTCAGTTTGTCCGGGAATCCGTACTCGTGCATAATCTGCCATAGCTGATCTCGATCGATAGTGTCGTATGCGGCTTTGAAGTCGATGAACAAATGATGTGTGGGCACATTGTACTCGCGGCATTTCTGCAGTACTTGACGAAGAGCGAACACCTGGTCCGTGGTAGATCGTTCGCTCATGAAACCCGCCTGGTACTGCCCCACGAACTCTCTTGCAATTGGTGATAGTCGACGGCAAAGTATTTGGGAGAGTACCTTGTAGGCGGCGTTCAGCAGGGTGATTGCTCGGTAATTACAGCAATCCAGCTTGTCGCCCTTTTTGTAGATAGGACACACGACACCTTCCATCCACTCCTCCGGTAAAATCTCCTCCTCCCAAATCTTGGTAATCACCCAGTGCAGCGCTTTAGCCAGTGGCTCGCCACCGTGTTTTAGTAGCTCGCTTGGTATTAGGTCAACCCCAGCGGCTTTATTATTTTTGAGCCGGCTAATCTCCTCCTGGATTTCTTGGAGATCCGGAGCCGGTAGTGTAATGTCTTCCGCGCGTGCTCCCAGGTGCGTTACCGTGCCATCCTCGTCGTCTGCTGCATCGCCATTCAGGTGTTCTTCGTAGTGCTGCCGCCACCTCTGGATCACCTCACACTGGTCCGTGAGAAGATTCCCGTTTGTATCTCTGCACATGTCGGCTTGTGGTACGTGGCCCCTGCGCGAGCGGTTCAACTTCTCGTAGAATTTCCGTGTGTCTTTAGCGCGGTACAGCTGCTCCATCGCTTCGCGATCTCGGTCTTCCTGCTGGCGCTTTTTGGTCCGGAAAACCGAGTTCTGCCTGTTCCGTGCCTGTTTATATCGCGCCTCGTTCGCCCTCGTGCGGTGTTGCAGCATTCTCGCCCATGCTGCATTCTTCTCTTCAACTAACTGCTCGCATTCGCCGTCGTACCAGTCGCTTCTTCGGTCCGGGCCCACCGTACCTAGTGCAGTGGCTGCGGTGCTACCTATGGCGGATCGGATATCTCTCCAGCCATCTTCAAGGGCAACTGCGCCTAGCTATGCACTGTCGAAAGTTTTGAGCGCAAGCATACTGCAACCAGGTGGTGGTCCGAATCTATATTCGCACTGCGATAAGTGCGGACGTTTGTGATGTCCGAGAAGAATCTACCGTCGATTAGAACGTGGTCGATTTGATTTTTTGTTACTTGGTCCGGTGATCTCCAGGTGACTTTGTGGATATCTTTGCGAGGGAAGAAGGTACTTCGGACTACCATTCCACGGGAGGCTGCGAAGTTCACACATCGTTGGCCGTTGTCATTTGATACGGAATGCAGGCTGTTAGGCCCGATCACCGGTCTGTACATTGCCTCCCTTCCTACCTGTGCGTTCATGTCGCCGATGACAATTTTCACGTCTCGCAGAGGGCAACCGTCGTATGTCTGCTCCAGCTGCATGTAGAACGCTTCTTTCTCGTCGTCGGGTCTCCCTTCGTGTGGGCAGTGCACGTTGATGATGCTGTAGTTGAAGAAACGGCCTTTGATCCTCAACTTGCACATCCTTGCGTTGATCGGCTGCCACCTGATCACACGTTGGCGCATCTTGCCCAGCACTATGAAGCCGGTTCCCAGCTCGTTGGTTGTACCACAGCCCTGGTAGAAGGTAGCCGCTCGATGCCCGCTTTTCCACACCTTCTGTCCCGTCCAGCAAAGTTCCTGCAGCGCCACGATATCGAAGTTGCGGGGGTGTAGCTCGTCGTAGATTATCCTGTCACATCCTGCGAAGCCGAGCGATCTGCAGTTCCATGTTCCGAGTTTCCAATCGTGATCCTTTATTCGTCGCCTGGGTCGTTGCCGATTGTTCTGGGTCGTATTCTCTTCTGTATTGTATTGGGGTGGCTTATAGGGCCTACGCCAACCACCTGTCTCGCCGGTGGGCCATCGTGCCAGGACTGCTTAAGGTCCCACCTGGGCACCAGGACAGGTTTACACCTTCCGAAGAAGGGTAACCCCCCCTTCCCTGCCAGCATACGACCAAAGTTCCCACCGGGGTTGGTTACCCGATCTTCACTAAGGTTACTCGTATCCCAGTCGACGCCACGAGGAGGCCAGGGCTAGGAGTTACTGGGCAGGAAGCTAAGGACCGCAAGTGGGGTCTATTTTATGCCTTCAGGTACGAGAGGCTTACGCACTGCCCAGTCATTGTCGACCAAGTTGTTAATTGAATTGTTAATTGAAAATCTAAACTTTAAAAATAAGGTTCCATTTTTGGCACGGTTCCGGTTTTGGCAACTGAAAAAAATAAAATTGTTGCCAAAAACGGAATCCTACTGTAATATAAATTTACATATAATTTCTCCTCCTTGATATTCTTCCAGAATGTATAATGCTCTGCATTCTTATCACCCTATCAAATCTTTCTTACTCCTTATCGTCAGTGCCGAGCACTGTTTTGCATTTGCCGGCTAAATCAACGACAATGCGGTAATCGTCAATCGACGAAACTTTTGCTGTAATGGAACTTGAACACGAATAATAAATAATTGTTCCATTCGAAATCGATAACCTTGTTGTCCTCATGTTTGCAGCTATCATACGCTGGTAGGCATTCTGACCAATGGAAACGTTTTTCGGTATGGACATTGAACGATCATTTCAACAACTTATCATCGACCGAATTCGTTACCTATAAAGTTCAGGTAAACTTCACCACCTAAAAATGAGTAATAAATCGGATCATCTTGTTAGGACTTAACCCATGAGCAAACAAACAAATGTGTACAAATCCCTATCCATCATCCAGAAAGCAATCGTTTTATAGCCCAATGCTTGATCTTACGATTCAGCATATGCCACCGGGTTTTGCATCCAGCGCCGATTGGTCAATGTATGAACCAGGGGTGACATTACGCATCTCGAAACGAAAGGTTTATTGTATTCAAGCTTGTGTGAAAAGGTCGATTCGAATTGGTTGCATAATGTGGCACCAGGTTCCCATTGTTCCAATCCTCATCCCTCTTGAGTTGATAGTCTTTCAAAGAGCATCGAAAGTATTCAAGTAATGTAAATTTTAAAAGTCCATGTAAACAAGTCTTAGGTAAACAAGCACACTGAACTGTCAGAAAAGTGAGGTTATACATTTTCATGAAAATATAAAAGTCTGCAGATTGCTAAAAAAATCTTCAATAAATTTGACATGGAAATGTAGCATGTATATATTTTAAATGATCAAAAATGTTGAAGGCTTGTGTATAAATTGGCTGGCATAGGCTTTGTTCTGCTAAATATTTGTAATCTGCAAAACATGTGCAGTGAAAATGCAAAATCTGCAGATTTACTAATATATATATGCAGATCTGGCATCCTTTTAGTATTCCCCACAGGAAATTCATCCAACTGGTGTAAAAATACGGGGAAACAAGGCAAGATAGGTATTCAGAATATGGGGTTAAATGAGCAGCTTGCACTATTTTTGATTTTTTCAATAGTTAGAGGTACCAAATCATCGCGGCAATCGGCAGTATCGAATTGGGGATAAAAAAGGAAGCATCCTAGCATATAAAATTTTTTGACGAGAAAGGTCTATTCTGCAGCGTTTTATGTTATATAGGTGTTTATGTGGTAATAGGACTGACATAATTATATCTTCAGTACAGCGGTTTGTTTCATAATTTAAAACAGATTTATTTAAAATTTAAATTAGTATACCCAACCATTCTCAATTAGAACTGTGTTTTAAATACATAGGGCGGAACAAATACTCTGACTTGATAAACTGGGAAAACAATTTTAAGTCCAGTAACGCTTAAGACATGGTTTGAATTTGAATCGGAAAAGAACACCCGCTTAAACTGCTGCTGGGATGGTAAGTTCTGTTTTAAAATTTTCCGTTGTGTGCAGTACGGAAGAAAAGTGTTTGAAATTAGAAAACAAAAAGTTCTGCTGGGAACGTGTTCTCAAATGCCTTACTGATAAAAAAATATAACCGCAATATGTATATATATATATATATATATATATATATATATATATATATATATATATATATATATATATATATATATATATATATATATATATATATATATATATATATATATATATATATATATATATATATATATATATATATATATATATATATATATATATATATATATATATATATATATATATATATATATATATATATATATATATATATATATATATATATATATATATATATATATATGTATATATATATATATATATATATATATATATATATATATATATATGTATATATATATATATATATATATATATATATATATATATATATATATATATATATATATATATATATATATATATATATATATATATATATATATATATATATATATATATATATATATATATATATATATCACATATAACCGAAATATGAATCATATGAAAATCAATAGGCTCTTTACCCTACGCAGCTACAAAGCGCCGTAAACATGGATTAACAAGTTACAACGCACACGCATGCATAAAAATAAATATATTTTTTTCAAACGCAACACTCTTAAGCAGCACACACCGTATTGAATTAAATCCAAAGCACCCCAACCACCCACTTCACCACTATTTATAAACTAACCGTATATGGTTTAGTCACTAAGGTGCGAGTGTGTGCAAATGCCAACGTTGCCGAAAATCGATAGCGCTTATTGCATCGCCCAGAGACGATGTTGCTCGTATGGGATAAGAGCAACAACTGATTTAAACGGACATGCGTCGCTTCTATTTATGACTTTTCGTGTTTGATTGAGCCACTAAGCTGCCCTCTATTGACGGCTGTGTCTGAGAAATCTGTCTCACGAATGGTAATTTTCCCGTTTTTCGTGAACTTTTTAATTTTACCAATTTCCAAAAGTTTACTTTTATTGGGGAGATATTAAATTATTACCAATATTTAAGTTAGGTGTTTCTGAATCGGTTGGTGTATGAATGATTAAAATCCATCTAGTAATACCGGAATTATAAGCGTGCAAACCTTACATAGTTTCGTTACATGGGAGATAATTTAGATTTTAGAATGACACCTAGCCCCAGATAGTGGAGTAAGACATTATTAATGTCAAAAACTTTTGGGAAAAACGCGCAAACCTAAATTTTCCACTATAATGGAAACTGCCTGTGCCCCCGCCGCACAACATCATCAAGATTGATATTAATTCAAGCCGGGTTGAAAGGGGGATGGAGGTTGGAAGGCAATGGAAAACGAAAATTTCATTTATATCTTACTGGAATATAATTGGCTGGTCCTGAAAAGAACTTGTTGATTTGTGGTTTATTTTGGGTCACAATTTAGGCCCGCTCGATTGCTGATAGCTGTGAATTTCTCACAGGGCGACAGTTTCTGTTCGGTAGCGATGAGGCTTCCTAACGCCAACCGTGACTGGGACACTTTTACACGGCCTTCGTTGCTTACTGCTTGCGGGAAGGGTTACCTCCGGTGAACTTACGAGCGGTCCGTTTGGTACGGGCCATGTAGCGAAAAATGCTGATCTGCTACTTCTCTGATGCTGGTAGTAGAACGACGGTCAAACACTCGTTTTCGTGCCTTCATTTATAAAAGTTCAACAATATTTTCAAAGAATGTTGCAAATTGACAACTTGATAATTCCAAAAATATTCCAAATAAACTATGTACGTGCAAAAGACGACAAAATCGCAAAAAAATTGCTGTTCCAGCACAGAATTTCCTGTCGGGAAATGGTTTTTTGGCGGGTAAATTTGCTTGATACAAATGCAGTTCATCGATTGGCCCATTCAGATTCGCAATTTCAATTTTGTTCATAATCAAAAATGTGTGATCATCCTGAAAAGGGCAGTTTTTACCGCAATATGCATTTCATTTGCGAGTTTCAGCGTTCGATTTATGCTTTCTTTTCGGTCTTCTTGGGCAGCACTCCTGATTGGATGTTTTGTTTTTGAGCAATGATCCCTTTTAGATGTTAGGAATCGCCAGCTGCTGAAGACGTGGGATAATTCGTCTTTTTGTTGTCACGGGCAGCATTTCCTTCCAATTTCAACACTTTAACAGCAAGGTATTCCATTACAGCTACTAGGTAAACGGCACTCCGACGCGTTCAACACAATTTGCTTGTGTATCGACCAACGAAGGGGAGGAGCTACGAAGAACACATATTGAGGACAACACAAAAAAGGACGAGCTTACATTGTGCTCTAGTCAGGTTTAAAAACTTAGCATGCTGCTGCTCAATATCAGTTTGTTTGTATCGTCGTACCATATACGTCGATCCAAATGTTTCCGAACATTGTTAAAGGATACAAGAAGAAGCGGCCGTCCGCTTGCAGCTGTCAGAAAAGTTCACCGAGCACGCTGTCTCAGATGGCCCAAATACACTAGCTCCAACTAAATTCTGAATACTGCCCAAACAAAAGGCCATTTTCAGGGCCATCATTAATTAACAAAGAATCGAATTGAAGTTTTGTTATTGCAAGTATCAGAAAGTGGCTTGCCAAGATATGGATAGTAAGTGAGCCCCTTGTGAACAATATCGTCGGCATGTCGTAGAATGGCACGAAATAAAAAGTTATCATTTGTGTGATTTGTTGACAGTTTCGTGTAATGATCTAATTTACAATAACATTCATTAAATGCTCTTTTTAGGATTACCATATAGATAAATATGTTCGAATATTTTAGATTTCGATGTACGTGTATCGATATTTCGGTATTTCCATTAGAAAAAACCGATTTAATCCACCTAGCAGTGAGATGAGACATTTCTTACACATTTCACTATTGGATTAGTTTGCAGAACTCACGAGAAGTAGGTACCCAACTAGAGGTGAGATGAAAACAGTTTTTAGTCTTGCACGAATAAAATCTCGAATAAACTGAATAAATTATAGAAATCAACAAAACGACCGAAATAAAAAAGTAATGCAAAAAATGAAACAATAGGTTTTTAAATTCATAAAATGAGTAGAAAAATTAATGGAAGCCAAAATTATAATATACACGAATCAAATTAGATTAGGTTATTACATAAAAATTAGGATTATATTTAGAAATAGTTATAAGATTAATAGAATAAATTGACTCATACTAACAAATTGCATGAAATAAAACGAATGAGTGAACATGAAATGCATAAAATGAATCAAATGAATCAAATGAATCGAATGAATTAAATGAATCAAATGAATCAAATGAATCAAATGAATCGAATGAGTCAAATGAATCAAATGAATCAAATGAATCAAATGAATCAAATGAATTAAATGAATCAAATGAATCAAATGAATTAAATGAATCAAATGAATCAAGTGAATCAAATGAATCAAATGAATCAAATGAATCAAATGAATCAAATGAATCATATTAATCATATTAATCAAATGAATCAAATGAATCACACGAACCAAATGAATCAAATGAATCAAATGAATCAAATAAATCAAATGAAACGAATGAATCAAATGAATCAAATGAATCAAATGAATCAAATGAATCAAATGAATCAAATGAATCAAATGAATCAAATGAATCAAATGAATCAAATAAATCAAATGAATCAAATGAATCAAATGAATCAAATGAATCAAATGAATCAAATGAATCAAATGAATCAAATGAATCCAATGAATCAAATGAATCAAATGAATCAAATGAATCAAATGAATCAAATGAATCAAATGAATCACATGAATCAAATGAATCAAATGAATCAAATGAATCAAATGAATCAAATGAATCAAATGAATCAAATGAATCAAATGAATCAAATGAATCAAATGAATCAAATGAATCAAATGAATCATATGAATCATATGAATCAAATGAATCACATGAATCACATGAATCAAATTAATCAAATTAATTAAATGAATCATATTGATTTAATTAATCCAGTGAATACAATGAATCAAATTAATGAAATGGATCAAATGAATAAAACGAATAGATGAACAAAATGAATAAAGTATAAATATGAAAATAAATGAAATGCATAAATAAAGCAAACGAATCAAATAAACAAAATGAGTTATAAAATGAATAAAAAGATGAAAATGAGCAGAATTAAACGCATTGATTAAAATGAAAAATTGAACAATTGTAAAAGGTTATAAATTATTATATAGAAATTAATTGAATCAAATAAATTATTTGGATGAAATGATTTAAACTGAAAAAGTAGTCAGATTATTAAAATGAAGAAACTGAACAAAATAAAGAAACTGGAAAAAATGAATAAAATGCATACAATGAAAACAATGAATGATATGAGTAAAATGCACAAAAAGAATAAACTGATCAGAGTGAATCCAAAGAATGAAACGAATAAAATAAGTAAAATGAACGCAGATGAACAAAACGAATAAAAAGATGCGGAATGAAATAATTAATTAAAATGAAATCGTCATATATTTGAAGCTAAAAACATTTTTGAATAAAGAAAATGAATAAACCGGATTGTACGAATTTGAGTACCATTGCATCAGAAAGTTTTGAAATGTTTTTGAAAATCCCATCTTCTGAGAAAAGGCTAATAAATATGCAAAAGACTTTCTAGGGCTTCCATCTTTTTTTGGTTTTATTCTTTTTGTTTTATGCTTCTTTACTTGACGGCGTCGCCCAAGTAACAATTGAAATGCTTGGAGGATTTACCATTGTTTTATCTTGATTTTAAGAAGGCACCATCGAAGCCGATGATTTTATTATGGTTTTAAATAGCTAGCATTAGATTTACTCTGTAATTACTCTATAAAACTTTGTTTTGACTTCAACAATATAACTTGAACTTTTAAGTTTGATTTGTGGTTGTAAAAAGGCTCAGTGCACTATTTTAAAACTAGAATAAAACTAGCATAAAACAAGCAATCAAGTCATAAGACAGTTTTATTGTAGACTATTGCAAACCTTGAAATTGATCGATTTCTTTAATAAAACCTATTCAAAACAAGGTATACGCAAGGTATAATATGCACTACGGAGTTACAATGATTGTCAAGATAAAAAAGATGGGTGGGTAATGTCTAGGACATAACCGGAGTGTCGTGACTACTCGTTTGACTTGTAATTCAAATCGAATGATACTCAATGAAATATGTGGGAATGTTTCAAGTTATTCTTTATAATAATTATGGTGGTTCTGAAAAGAACCTTTGTTGTTGGCGTCTGCGTTGATCGGGGATGCGCTGGATTCTAAGCTCGTTGAGACATTCATTCATGAAATGAACAAATTTCATATTTTCTTGCTTTGAACTATCAATGTTAAAATCTCTCGAAACAACCATCGGAATCTTTTCCGTACAGAAATGAACACGCTTAGCGAAAAACTAGGGGCGGGTAATGTCCGGGACATAACCGCGATGCTCATATTCTTAAAATTCTGCTTGTATCTCCTTCAAATGGCTAAATTTTGCGCATTAAGTTCGATTCACCGGGCTCAGCGAAATTTTCCTGGGGATCCCGTTCGTTAGTATAGTCAGCAAAACAATTTTATTACCGAGTTCTCCGCGTTGAATACAGGTCAATAATTTCATATAATGATTTCAACATGCAGACAATGTACATGTATGACAGGTGGGAGTGTTCTGAAGTGGTTTTAGTAGAGGTAACAACATAAAATCATGTATTGGACATTTTACAATGATTCTCCTTAACCCTGCAAAACCACGTGGTTGGCAGCAGAGGGTTAAGTTGTTTGGAAGAGATGACAGTTAATATATGATAACTAAAAATATAAAATTGTTCTATAAATTGCAAAGTTATTGCCGCGTTGACCTGAAAATTTGTCATTTCATTCATAAAGGAACAATCATTGAAATTATGTCAATTTATGCTTTGCAAGATTTGAAATAACTTCGAAGTGTGGTCACGACACCCCTGTTATGTCATATACATTACCATCTTTTTCCATTTTGCCTTTGTCCTAATAAAGACGGTTTGTGGATAACTATGTTGATTCAAGACGGGAATCTTTTAAAACAATTCAAACCTTGCAGACGATTGTTTTTACTGCGTACATCCATACGATCTTTCCCCTTTCGCAGCTCACGCCGAATGAGCACACTTTTCATCAAGCTGTTCCTATTTATTGACTTTACAATGCAGATGGAAGGACGTCCTTTTGTTTGATAAATGAAAATATTTTCATCATTCGTTTTGGTGTAGCTTTCGCTTAGTGGTAGAGTTGCCACATTCACTGATTTTTTTGGAAGGATTTGCAAAAACCTTCGGGTTTGTAGATAAGAAAAACATTTTCTGATTCACTGGTAAAAGTACAGAATTACCAAGTGCAAACTTAATACTAGTTAATAAAAGAAACTTTCTAATTAAATTCTTTTTCCATTTTGCCTTCGTCCTAATAAGGACGGTTTGTGGATAACTATGTTGATACAAGACGGGAATCTTTTAAAACAATTCAAACTTTGCCGACGATTGTTTTTACTGCATACATCCGTACGATCTTTCCCCTTTCGCAGCTCACACCGAAGGAGCACGGTTTTCATCATGGTGTTCCTTTTTATTGACTTTACAATGCAGATGGAAGGACGTCCTTTTGTTCGATAAATGAAAATATTTTCATCATTCGTTTTGGTGTAGCTTTCGCTTAGTGGCAGAGTTGGCACATTCACTGATTTTCTTGAAAGGATTTGCAAAAACCTTCGGGTTTGTAAATTAGAAAAACATTTTCTTATGATTCACTGGTAAAAGTACAGAATTACCAAGCGCAAACTTAATACCAGTTAATAAAAGAAACTTTCTAATTAAATTCTTTTTCCATTTTGTATTCGTCCTAATAAGGACGGTTTGTAGATAACTATGTTGATACAAGACGGGAATCTTTTAAAACAATTCAAACCTTGCCGACGATTGTTTTTACTGCGTACATCTATACGATCTTTCCCCTTTCGCAGCTCACACCGAATGAGTACGCTTTGCAGCCTTCGATGTTTTGGTGGCATTTTTAGTGGCAGTTACTACCGCCTTTTCAGTGACTGCGTTTCATAGCCTTTGGCTTTTTGGACTTATCACCGCCACCACCTCCACCAACGTTTTTCTTCTTCTCTCCGATGGTAGCTGATTTGATTGGTCGTCCGATGCAGCTTCTCACGACCACGCACGTCTGTTATGCACTGCGTCTTACACACGTCTGGCTTAGAGAAAAGCTGCGACACCCCTATTTATAGGTTTTATCATTAATGTTGATTTCATTTAAAGTAGTTTTCGAACTATTTAAACAAATTTTATATAGCAAAGAACGCATCGGTAGCAAGCATTGAACGTTTTCCTTCCGATTTATGAAACAAGATTGGCAATCCGTTTTGTAGAAGAAAAGTTAATAAGGTTCAAAATGTACGTAACGCTTTCGCTAATATGCACTACTATCGCTTTCTCGCTCGTTCTCGTGGCGTGCATGAGCCTTTCCTTTCCGTCCGACTTCTAATGGCTTAACCAAAATTAATATCCCGGCTTTCCCCCACCAACTGCTCTCGTCAAGCAACCCAATACGAATAATCATAGGAACAAACATGTAGTGGACCTTTATATAAACTTTTCATTATTTTATTGTTCATTTGCTGCACCATTTTGACGGCTCTGTGCGGGATGGGTTGAAAATTTTCACTTTTCCGAGTCGTTTTCGAAAGATTTTTCAAAACACTATTTTTCCGTTGATAATGAATATCCTACATATTCCAAAATTTAATACAACATTGGTACAAATATTTTCGACAAAATGCCGAAGAAATTGATTAAATCCATTCAGTACAACAAAAGATATAAGCGTTCAAAATCTTACATCATATTTCTTCCGAAATTTTGAAAAGGGGCCCCTATATTGAAAGGTAAGTCGTTAGTCACGACAATAAATAAATGGTGGGAGCTTTTATACTGATGCAGTTGTCAAACTTGAGGAGCGAAATAGAATTTAGTGAATCAATTTTACGATTTGGTGGACATACTAGCGATCTTAAATAATAAGGTAACTTTAGCATTTGTCAGTTTGTTCTTATTGCAACGCGTTCTCGCTTTAAATCACGCCAACTCTTTCCCCCTAATTGCTCATGTGTAGAACAAATATGGGTCGCTCTAACGCTTTCAAAATCTACGTTATTCATTTGCGTAATATATATGTATTCCTCCGGATCGTACCAGCGACGTAATATTGTTTAATGAACATCTTAGCTCTGTTACATGGATCGCTTCACAAATGAAAATTAATGATAATATGGTAATACTTGGCGATTTCAACTTCCCAGGTATTAAGTGGGTCTCCTGTCCCGCTAAGTACCTCTTCCCTGACAACTCATTCTCCACCGTTAGTCACGTAGCAACAGAACTGTTGGACAGTTACAACACCGCAGGACTAGGACAAATTAACAACATCGTTAACAGTAACGGCCGTGTACTTGACCTATGCTTTGTTAGTTTAGACTTAATTAACGACTGTTCCATTTCTGAAGCACCGTCTCCGCTTGTAAAGAAATGCCACCATCATCAACCTTTACATCTTTCGATTCGCGATTGCTCGCCCATCGTCTTTCGAGATATATCTGAGTCTATCTATTATGATTACAAAAATGCAAATTTCCTCGCCATGAACCAATTCTTTCGCACGCGCCCATTGAAAATTCGTTACATTATTTCTAACGACAGATATAAACGTTTTAACAAACGTCTCTCTCGTATCCACGAACAACGCACTCAAAATCACCTAAAGTCCAATCCAAAGGCCTTTTGGGATTATATAAATAATCAAAGGAAGGAGTCAGGTTTACCATCGGTCATGATCCGTGATGCAAAAGAAGCTTCATCCACCAAAGATATTTGTGATTTATTTCGTAAGCAATTCAGCAGTGTTCTTACATATGATAAACTGAACTCTTCAGAAATATCTACTGCTGTTCTAGGAGTTCCATGTGGGCTCCCCATCGGTCAACATCCTAGTATCACTTCTGATGCAGTTATTACTGCATGTAGAAAGCTAAAAAAATCATGCAACGTCGGTCCTGATGGGATCCCAGCGATTGTTCTAAAACAATGTTCTGCAAGTCTCGCTACACCTTTATCGTGCCTTTTCAACGACTCTCTGCGATCAGGGATTTTTCCTGACTGTTGGAAGCGATCCTTCGTTTTCCCGGTTTTTAGGATGTAAACGCGACGTGCGCAATTATAGCGGAATTGCAGCCTTGTGCGCTACATCCAAACTATTCGAGTCAATCGTCCTGGATTTTGTCACTCACAACTGCCGTAACATAATAGCTGAAGAACAACATGGATTTATTCCTAAGCGATCTACCAGTACCAACTTAGTTTCATACACATCATACATAACTCATGCACTCTAACAAAGACATCAAGTTGACGCGATTTATACAGACCTTACTGCAGCTTTCGACAAGATCAACCACCGTATTGCTGTTGGCAAACTCGAACAGCTAGGTTTTAATGGACCTTTTCTTAGTTGGTTACGTTCATACCTATTTGGCCGTCAAATGAGCGTTAAAATTGGAGATACTCTTTCCCTACCATTTGCTGCTACCTCCGGAGTTCCACAGGGCAGCCACCTGGGACCCATAATCTTCCTGTTATACATGAACGATGTCCACCTTTTACTAAAATGTGTCAAGCTTTCCTATGCCGATGACTTCAAGCTATTCACCATCGTAAAATGTCTTGGTGATGCAAGACTTCTTCAATGCGATCTAGAAATCTTCGCTAATTGGTGCAGCAACAACCAGATGGTCTTGAATGCATCTAAGTGCTCCGTAATATCCTTTACTCGTAAGCATTCATTAATTATTTTCAATTATGAACTTGATAGCAATAATCTTCGGAGAGATACTTCTGTTAAAGATCTAATCTAATCTAATTAACATTTAGAGACCATGTTTCATACGTAACATCAAAAGCTTCCAGAACACTTGGATTTATCTTTCGTACAGCCAAAAATTTCAGAAATGTGCACTGTTTAAAGTCACTCTATTGCTCTCTAGTACGCTCGATATTAGAATATGCATCAGTGGTCTGGGCACCATTCTATCAAAACAGCATCAGCCGAATCGAGACCGTTCAACGCAAGTTCTTACGATTTGCCTTGCGCCATCTTCCCTGGAATGACCCGATAAATTTGCCCGCATGCGAAGACAGATGTAAATTGATCGGTCTAGACCTGCTCAGTTGTCGTCGCAATGTCGCAAAGGCTTTGTTTATCTCCGATATTATTCAAGGTAATATCGACTGCTCCGCATTACTCCAACAGCTGAACTTCAACATCCATCGTCGTGTTTTGCGATCCCATACTTTTTTCCGCCTTCCTGTTGCTAGAACTAATTATGGTCATAACGAACCCATAGCCTGTATGAGTCGTATGTTTAATCAACTCTCTGATGCCTTCGACTTTAATTTGTCCCGAGCCACCATAAAAAAAAGTTTTTTGAAGTCATATACACTGTTTAGTTGCTTTCGTTTATAAAATTTTTGTATTATGTTGTAAGTAGTACTTAAGCAAGTTTCACTTTTCGAGTTTGTGTTAGACATAGTTAATAGGTACTGAGCTTACTTGTATGTTCTATCATTGTATATTATTTATATTCTGTGTATTATATAGTAATTAGCTTTTTTTCATTAGGGTTAGCATATTGCCTGTTGACAATGAAAAGATGAGGTTTTATGCCTACTGGAGAAAAGGCGAAAATGAGCTTCACTCCAGCGGGCTTTTCCCTGCTCCACAAATAAACAAATAAACAAAATAGTAAATATTGTTTACCGATGCAAAAAAATAACATTATTTGAATAATCCACGTATTGAATTACACCGCAAATTCTTTAGTTGGGTGTTCGCTTGTTGGGGCATACCCCAACTAAATGACATTCTTATGTTAAAGCTGAAAGTCAAAAACTGGTTGACGTTTGAAAGTCATCGATTTCAAGGGGCTCATTGGTTGATTTCTGTGGTGATCTAGAAAAAAGCATACTTTGAAATTCATTGGAACTTAATTTTTTGAATTCATATTCCGGAATGTTTTTAGTAAAATAAATGTGTTAGATGTTGAGCTTAAATGCTGTGCCTGTGGAGATTGCGGTTGCTTTTAATATTTGTATATTCTACGAAAATGAAAACAGGGCGCTGTTTCACAATATCGCCAGACATTTCACCTGCAGAGGTTAGATTTGTTGACCTGTTATTACAACTTTACAAATTATTTGTTGTGTCATTTCACGTACACAATATTAAAAAGAAATTTGACGCGTTTTTTTGGGGTTAGTTGCATCGAAAAGCATAAAAAGCAACACAGAGATTAGTGACGCTATTACACAAACGCTCCGCTCTTACTCGTTTTATTTTCTGCTCGACGAAAATAAATTGGCTGTTCAAAGTAAAGCGGATTTTTTTGCCTTTCTCATATAAAGAAAGGCTATGCAATCACTGTAAAAAGCGACTTTTTAACGGAGGCCCGGAGGGCCGAGTGTCATACACCATTCGATTCAGTTCGTCGAGATCGGCAAATGTCTGTGTGTATGTATGTGTGTGTATGTGTGTGTGTCATTTAAACTCACACAATTTTCTCAGAGATGGCTGAACCGATTTTCGCAAACTTAGTTTCATCTGAAAGGTATAACGCTCCCATAAGCTGCTATTGAATTTTTAGTTGATCCGACTTCCGGTTCCGGAGTTACTGGTTGAAGAGTGCGGTCACACAGCAAATTCCCATATAAACTGGTACCACCATGATGTTCAAATGATGTAAAACATATTAAAATTTATGTAACATTACTCTAGTTTGCGGGTCTGGATCACTAATGATCAATCAAAGCAGTTTTGACCACATTGGCAACCTATGACGGATCATGACGCCCCCGGGGAACCCGACAAGTTCCTAAGCTAATGTCACACCAATTCCCCGACGAATTCTCTACCGATTTTTACAAACTTGATTTCAAATGAAAGATACAGTAATACCATTGACTGCTGCTGAATTTCATTCGGTTTTGACTCTTGCTTCCGGAGTTACAGGGGTGTTAGTAAGGATACACTGGAATTACCCATATAAATCGGTACAATCGTAATACCTCAGAGGCTAAAAACTATTGAAATGGGCACCAAATTACTTCTAATCGCAGATCTAGATCACTGATTGCCAATCAAACATTCTTTGAATATATTGTCCACTATCGACGATTCCGGAAGTCCGGAATTCCGGGCATATTCCAAAATTAAAATCACATCGGTTCTTCGGTGATGACTGAACCGATTTTCTCAAACCAAGTCTCAAATGGAAGGCAAAATATGCAGTTGAGGATTGCGTCGCCGCACAAACCCCCATCCCCCCCTCCCCGCCTTGCCCTTACACCTCCCTCCTTCATCACACCCCTCCCATTGGACCATCCTCACGCCCGCATTTCCTTCATTCATCCCGTATAACGAAATAAGATGAAGGATTTCTGACGCATCCTCCATTCCCACTCTACTAACCCCCCATTCCCTCCACTTTCAAACCCATTCCACCAACATTTCAAAATATAATCACATGAAGATAACATTGAACTCATGCTGATTAAGCTAATTAAATATTATTCTTTTGCCTTTCTCATATAGAAAGGTTATGCAATTGCTCCAGAAACCGACTTTCTAACCGAGGCCCGGAGGGCCGAGTCTCATATAACATTCGACTCAGTTCGCCAATATATCTGTGTGTATGTATGTATGTGTGTAATCTGTGTGTATGTATGTATGTGTGTATGTACGTGTGTATGTATGTATGTATGTATGTATGTATATGTGTGTGTATGTGCGGATTTGTTAACAAAAGGTCCACATCGATTTCTCGGAGATGGCTGAACCGATTTTTACAAACTAAGATTCAAATGAAAGGTATAATATTCCCATAGGTTGCTATTGAATTTCATTTTCAACTGAGTTCGGCAAATGTCTGTGTGTGCATGTATGTATGTGTGTGTATGTGCGTCTGTGTGTGTGTATGTTACCAAAAATGTCACTCATTTTTCTCAGAGATGGCTGAACCGATTTTGACAAACTTAGTCTCAAATGAAAGGTGCAACGTTCCGATAGGCTGCTATTGAATTTCTAATAGATCCGGATTCCGGTTCCGGAATTACAGGGTGATGAGTACGAACAGACAGAAAATGTCGATTTTAATAAATTCTGCAATGAATGTATAATGGTGAAAATTTTTCCAAAATATGACCACAACTGCTTCGATTTGTAGTATTGGGTCACTAACATCCATTCAAAGTCTATTTGGCCACATTGGCCACCATCATCGGTTCCGGAAGCCCCGGCGGAAGTATCTAAATTCAGAATAACAGTCACATCGGTTTCTCGGAGATGACTAGACCGATTCAACTAAACTTGGTCTCAAATGAAAGGTATTGCGTCCCCGTAAATGGCTATTTAATTTCATCCCGATCCGACTTCCGGTTCCGGAGTTACAGGTTGTGGCGTGCGATCACATAGCAAATTGTGATTCAAACCGATACTCCGATGAAAGCAAAAAAGGTAAAAATTTCGCTAAAATGTCTCTCAAACAACTTAAATTTGCTGTTCTAGGTCACCGACGGCCAACCAAACTTTCGTTCACTATATTGACCACCATAGACGGTGCCGGAAGTGCCCGGGAAAAGCGGCCATCTTTCAAAATTGATGAACTCACATCAGTTTCCCGGAAATGGTTGGGCCGATTTTCACAATGATAGCTATAATATCCCCACAGATGTCTACAAAATTTAGCACGGATCGCTTATATGGTTCCGGAAATATAGACTGAACCGTCCGGTCACATATGAAATTCCCATATAAGCCGGAGCTCAAATTTTTTTTTCAAATGGGGGACCCCATGAAATTTCAGAAATCAAATTCGTATTTTTGATGTCAAACATTTTTAAAATGTATGAAACGTCGAGATTTTATGTCATCACGAAATATTTTTTTTGTTAAAATCGACTTTTTTGAACTTTGCCGATTTCGCACCTTTTTTTTTGGACTTTGCCGATTTCGCACCTTTTTGCCTTTCTCATATAAAGAAAGGCTATGCAATCACTGTAAAAATCGACTTTTTAACGGAAGCCCGGAGGGCCGAGTGTCATACGATTCAGTTCGTCGAGATCGGCAAATGTCTGTGTGTCGATTCAGTTCGTCGAGATCGGCAAATGTCTGTGTGTGTATGTATGTGTGTGTGTGTATTTGTGTGTGTGTCATTTAAACTCACACAATTTTCTCAGAGATGGCTGAACCGATTTTCGCAAACTTAGTTTCATTAGAAAGGTATAACGCTCCCATAAGCTTATTGAATTTTTAGTTGATCCGACTTCCGGTTCCGGAGTTACGGGTTGAAGAGTGCGGTCACACAGCGAATTCCCATATAAACTGGTACCACCATGATGTTCAAATGATGTAAAACATATTAAAATTTATGTAACATTACTCTAGTTTGCGGGTCTGGATCACTAATGATCAATCAAAGCAGCTTTGACCACATTGGCAACCTATGACAGTTCATGACGCCCCCGGGGAACCCGCCAAGTTCCTAAGCTAATGACACACCCATTCCCCGACGAATTCTCTACCGATTTTTACAAACTTGATTTCAAATGAAAGATACAGTAATACCATTGACTGCTGCTGAATTTCATTCTGTTCTGACTCTTGCTTCCGGAGTTACAGGGGTGTTAGTAAGGATACACTGGAATTACCCATATAAATCGGTACAATCGTAATACCTCAGAGGCTAAAAACTATTGAAATGGTCACCAAATTACTACTAATCGCAGATCTAGATCACTGATTGCCAATCAAACATTCTTTGAATATATTGTCCACTATCGACTATTCCGGAAGTCCAGAATTCCGGGCATATTCCACAAATAAAGTCACATCGGTTCTTCGGTGATGACTGAACCGATTTTCTCGAACCAAGTCTCAAATGGAAGGCAAAATATGCTGCTGAGTATTGCATCAGAGCCCTCCACCCCCCCCCCCCCCCCACTCCTTGCCCTTACATCTCCCTCCTTCATCACTACCGTCCCCTTGGACCACCCTCACGCCCGCATTTCCTTCATCCACCCCGTATACCAAAGTAAGATGAAGGATTTCTGACGCATCCTCCACTCCCACTCTACTAACCCCCCATTCCCTCCACTTTTAAACCCATTCCACCAACATTTCAAAATATAATCACATGAAGATAACATTGAACTCATGCTGATTAAGCTAATTAAATACTATTCTTTTGCTCCTCTAATATAGAAAGGTTACGCAATTGCTCCAAAAACCGACTTTCTAACCGAGGCCCGGAGGGCCGAGTCTCATATAACATTCGACTCAGTTCGCCGAGATCGCAAATTATATGTGTGTATGTATGTGTGTATGTATGTATGTATGTATGTATGTATGTATGTATGTATGTATGTATGTATGTATGTATGTATGTATGTATGTATGTATGTATGTATGTATGTATGTATGTATGTATGTATGTATGTATGTATGTATGTATGTATGTATGTTTTTTTTTATTTTTATTTTTTAGAGAGCAGTAAAAAAAATTTCAGAAAAACCCTGAGTGAGGAAAAATGTACAAAAACCCCATTGTCAGGGAAAGGGTTTGGGCTGCCATCACCCGACCCGCTAAAAACCACTGCTCTTGCCCAGAACCTGATTCCTCCCCGGCACTACCTTACGGCATTACTTCGGGGAGGGGTTTTTATGTGCATAGCACACACTCTAATTCAACTACTTACTAGTTCGTTTCTTCCGTAGGGTTACAGCCCCACTCTTCTACACACCACCAATTCTCTACCATCCACACAGACTGGCAAGCTCTGCATGGCAGTCGGAAAGCTGGCTGTGAGTCGAGGCTTAGTACTCCTCCCCTACGAGTACAGTCTGAGCGGCAAACTTCTGACTGTCTAATTCACCGAGCCCTTCGGCTCGCTTGTGCCGGTTAGCACCGCAACTCCCTTCTCGCACCATTCAACGCCGTTTACTCTTTGAGCACCAGACTTGTTCGCGAACTACTCGGTCTAGTCCCCGACGATGGACCTAGCCTACTCCGATGGAGAATTCCCCGGCGAGAGAAGTTCTCCCGAAACCGAGCCAACCAACCAGATGTCGAGGTCAGTTCGGCGATTCCGGTGGAGCAGAGCGTCCGGTTCGCTGATGCCCCGACGACCTGCGACTGGTGGTATTTCGTCGCGGTCTACTCAGTCTAGTCCCCGGCGGTGGATCTAGCTTACGCCGACGGAGATACAGTAGGTGCTGAGGTCTATCCGGCGATTCCGGTTGGAGCGTAACTTCCGGTTCACCGGCGCCCCAACTACCCACTGCTAGCTCTGCGACGCGGTCTATTCGGTCCAATCCCCGGCGGTGGATATAGCCTACTCACGAGCTACCCGGAAGGATGTCGAGGTCGGTTCAGCGATTCCGGTGAAGCTTGACGTCCGGTTCCCAGGCGTCCCGACGACCCAACTCGGTGCTACATCACGCACTACTCAACTGGTCCCCGGCGGTGGACCTAGTCTACACAGTTGGAGAGTTCCCCGGCGGCGGAATTTCTCTCGAAACCCGATTTGCGGCTTCTTGTTGGTCTGTACGCCACTTCCTCTGCAACTCGGAGAGTATGCTCGAGACCACTCTGTTGACAGCGTCCCAGGTATGTTCGTCACGGCACATCTCTTCGACGATATTGTTCACTGTCATACCAGGTATACCCCTACGAACTTCTTCGAATCTAGGGCATTCGAAGACCACGTGTTCCGGTGTCTCCAGCACGGTCGCACAACCCGGGCAAAGGGGTGACGAAGCATGTCCAAACCGATGCAAATACTTCCGGAAGCATCCGTGCCCGGACGAAAACTGCGTCAAATGGAAGTTCACCTCTCCATGCTTCCTATGTACCCAGGCCGATACATTTGGGATGAGTCGGTGGGTCCACCTTCCTTTCTCCGCGTTGTCCTACTCCTGTTGCCATTTAGCCAACGAGTCCGCTCGAACCTGTCTCCTAGCGTTACGTGCATTTCTCCGCTGATAGCATTCCACGTCCTCCGCCAGGGTAATGCAGATGGGAATCATCCCGGCGATAACGCATACTGCCTCCGACGATATTGTTCTGTAGGCACTCGCGACTCGTACGGCCATCAGTCGGAATGTCCTGTTTAGCTTTTCACGGTTCCGCTTGGTTTTCAGCGCAGCACTCCAGGCAGGAACTCCATATCGGAGTATCGATGACGAAACAGTAGATAGCAGACGTCTCGTGCTGCTTCTCGGACCGCCGACGTTTGGCATGATTCTCGCTATTGCGTTCGTTGCCTTCGCCGACTTTTCACAGGCGTAATCAACGTGGTTGTTGAAGCTCAACCGGTCGTCGATTATAACTCCCAATTGCTTCAATGCACGTTTCGATGCAATCACGTGCCCTCCGACGTCGATCTGCATCCGTTGGACCGATCTGCAGTTACTGACCAACAACACCTCCGTCTTGTGGTGAGCTATTTGCAGCTTGACCCCGTTCATCCAGCTCTCGAGCGCGTCTATTGTCTCCGTCACCGACACCTCCACTTCTTCAAGTGTCTCACCCATCACCGTTAGTGACACGTCGTCCGCGAAACCTACGATTTTCACTTTCCTAGGCAGCTGCAGCGTTAACACCCCATCGTACATCCCGTTCCAAAGGGTTGGACCGAGAATGGAGCCCTGAGGAACGCCCGCTGTGACACGCAATGACTTCTGTCCTTCGCTCGTCTCGTACAGTAGCACTCTGCTCTGAAAGTAGCTCTTCAGGATCTGGCACAGATAGTCGGGAACCCTCATTCTATGCAGCGCTGCAGCGATGGCTTCCCAGCTGGCACTGTTGAACGCGTTCTTCACATCTATCGTGACCACAGCGCAGTATCGATCTCCTCTTCGCTTCTGTTTAGATGACTTCTCGGCACTCTCAAGCACTATCCGAATTGCATCCACTGTCGATGCTCCTTTGCGGAAACCAAACTGCATCTTGGACAGTCCGCGCTCACCTTCCGTGAATTTCGTCAACCTGTTAAGAATGATCCTTTCCAGGAGTTTTCCGAGTGTATCCAGCAGGCATATGGGTCTGTACGAGGTCGGGTCGCCAGGTGGCTTCCCTGGCTTCGGCAGCAACACCAGCTTCTGGACCTTCCACATTTCGGGGAAGTTGCCTTCATTTAGGCACTTCTGCATCACTATCCTGAACATGTCCGGATATGCCAGGATCGCAGCTTTCAGTACCACGTTTGGTATTCCATCCGGACCAGGGGCTTTCTTTGGTTTTAGGCGCTTCGATGCTTCTACTAGCTCGTCGTTAGTCACTTGCCGATCCGTGTTTGTTCCTTCTTCCTCGCCGTGCGGTGACGGTGGCCATATAGTTGGATCGTGCTTCGGGAAAAAACCCTCGACGATTATCTTCAGCTTGCTCGGACACATTTCGGCTGGCGTCGTCGGACCCTTCATTTTCGCCATCACGACTCGGTATGCGTCACCCCAGGGATTGGCGTCTACTTCTCGGCATAGCTCCTTGTGGCACTCTGACTTGCTAAGTCTGATGTCCCGTTTTAGAGCGGCCCTAGCTTCCCGAAACGATGCCTTATGCTCTTCTCTATCTGGTTCCGACCTTGCTCTTTGGGCCCGCCTTCTGGCTCTGAGACAAGCAGCGCGTAACGTACTAAGCGTCTCGTTCCACTAGTAAGCTGGACGCCGTTTGTTGCGTGGTTCCAGTTTTCGCGGCATTGTGGCGTCACAAGCCGCCACAATCCTTCTTGTTAGGTCAGCCGCATGAAAGAGGTCTTTGTTGAAGGCTTTCGTCTTCCACTTTCGTTCGCCGGTCACCCTTCTCTGTACTGCCGCGGGGTTCCGTTGACCGATACGGTAGCGAATCTCCTGGTGGTCACTATGCGTATACGTTTCGCATACTCTCCAATCCATGTTCGCCGTCAATGAGGGACTACAGAATGTGACGTCTATGATAGACTCCCTCCCGTCTCTCCGAAATGTACTAACAGAGCCTTCATTGCACAATCGTACTTCTAACTTCGCTAGAGCTTCCTGCAGGATACACCCTCTTGTGTTGGTTACTCTACTGCCCCATTCCACAGCCCAGGCGTTGAAGTCGCCACCAATGACTACCGGCTTCCGATCGATCAGCTGCTCGGTTAACTGCTCCAGCATTAGGCTGAACTGCTCTACTGTCCACCTTGGGGGAGCGTAACAGCTACATACGAAGATGCCGTTGATTTTGGCTATCACGAAACCCTCATAGAAACGTTCTACCACTTCTTGGATGGGGAATCTTCCCATTACTTGTATCGCTGCGGTTTCTGATCTATCCGCCACCCAGTTACCGTTATTAGGGGGGACTTGATAAGGCTCTGCGATCAAAGCGACATCGCACATAGTTTCTGTCGTAGACTGCCACAACAGTTGCTGTGCGGTATCACAGTGATTCAGGTTTATCTGGGTCATCTCCATCACCGTTGGCCTGCAGTCGCCTTCTTGTACGCTGGGCATTTAAAGCCATGTATGTATGTATGTATGTATGTGTGTATGTGCGGATTTGTTAACAAAATGTCCACATCGGTTTTTTGGAGATGGCTGAACCGATTTTTACAAACTAAGATTCAAATGAAAGGTATACTATTCCCATAGGTTGCTATTGAATTTGATTTTCAACCGACATCTTGTCCCGGATTACGAGTTGAAGAGTATGGTTACAAAACAAAATTTGTTGATTTGTCCACATCGGTTTCTCGGAATTTTCTGAACCGATTTTGACAAACTTGATTTTAAATGGAAGGTCCATCAGCTGCTGTTGAATTTTGTGTGGATCCGAGTTCTGGTTCCTGAATTACAGGGTGATACGTACGATCACGCAGCAAATCTCGATTCTAACGAATTCTGCGATGAATATAAAAAGGTGAAATTTTTGCCTTTCTCAATAGAAAGGTATTGCAATTGCTCTGAAAACCGACTTTTTAGCGGAGGCCCGGTGGGCCGAGTGACATATACCATTCGATACAGTTCGTCGAGCTCGGCAAATGTCTGTGTGTGTTTTTTTTTTTTTTTGCAATGGAGAAGACCTTTATGTCCTAGCCCAGTACACGTGCTAACGGTAGGGTCCAATCTACCACACGGGGTGCACTGGGGGCGTGTCGGACTCAAATGGTGACCAGCCATTAATACCGACTAAACTCCATTGGGCTCCGCCATCATTCCTCCCAGGAACTACCTCTCGGTATTACTTCTGGGGGGATGGCTGTACTGAATGTACTCATTCACTCTCACTCGCGCGATCATACATCCTGTATGAGGCTTACTTGGGTGCTCTCTCAATCACACTTTGATTCACTCTCAAACACTCCCACATGAGGCTGACTTTTGTGCTCACCTTTTACGTTCCATGCGAGGCTGACTTGTGTGCTCACCTTACTCATTCCTTGCTAGGCTTACTTTTGTGCTCGCCCTACCCATCCATGTGAGGCTGACTTGGGTGCTCACCCTATCACCTGATTCACTCTCAATCGTGCCACTCTATTGTACCTTTGTCACTCCCTCTGGCATCCCATGTGGGACATTTTTCTTAGGCCCCACTTCTGACATACCATGCGAGGCTGACTTTTGTGCTCACCTTTTTCATTCCTTGCTAGGCTGACTTTTGTGCTAGCCTCTACCAACCTGTGAGGCTGACTTTTATGCTCACCCTTAACATGCAGTGTGAGACTGACTTGGATGCTCACCCTTTCACTCCTCTGCCACGCCATGAGGCATCGATAGCTTAGTTCCAACATACTACGCTACGACCCTCCCGTCTTGGCATGAGGCAGTCCACTTATACGCCTATACACTCACTCTTCTGTCTTGCTTCGGGGTGGCTGGGTTTACCCCTTACGCGGTTGCCATTCGCTGCGCCAACCTACCTCGGCATGAACAGACCATTCACTCTCTTATTTTGCGCTTGGCCTTTTTCGCTCCAACTAACCAATCACTAGTTAGCCGTGCCCGCCGTCTGTTGCTCGGTTCGCCAGATTACCTGTAGCCTACTGGCAATCTGGATGGTAGCAGCCGAGAGGCATTGCTCTTCTTTCGACGTCGAACCGATGACATACGAACAGTATGTGCTCGGCAGTTTCATCTACACCTGGGCAGTCCGGGCAGACTGGGACCTCCGCGTGTCCGAACCTGTGGAGGTACTGACGGAAACAGTCATGGCCTGACAGGAATTGTGTCAGGTGGAAGTGAACTTCCCCATGGGGTCTTCCCACCCAGCTCGATATGCTAGGTATCAGCCGGTGGGTCCACCTACCTTTCGAGGAGTTGTCCCACTCACGCTGCCATCTGGCGACCGAGGTCACCCTGGTGCGCTCGCGGGCTCCCCTATTTCCACGTAGCTCAAAGCACTCCTCATCTTCCCGAATGACCAGCCCGACTGGCATCATGCTCGCTATCACGCAGGATGCATCGTGTGATACCGTGCGGTAGGCAGATATCACTCTGAGGCACATCACGCGGTAGGTGCTCTCCAGTTTCTGTAGGTAACTGGTTACCCTCAGTGCTCTTGACCATGACGGGCCGCCGTACCTGAGGATAGATACGGCAACGCCTGCCAGTAACCTACGTCTACTGGCGCACACCTTTGAGCTGTTGGACATCATTCTCGATAGTACCGCAACAGCAGTCGACGCTCTCTTGCACGTATAGTCGACATGGCTGCCGAAGGTCAGCTTGTCGTCTATAATGACTCCGAGAGACTTCAGACTTCGCTGTGAAGTGATCGCGACTTCTTCCACATGGATAACTGCATGTTGTGCCGACTTGCGGTTGTTGACGATAACTACCTCCGTCTTATGATGAGCGAGCTCCAGGCCTCTCGCGCTCATCCATTCTTCCACCGTGCTAATCGCGTGTTCTGCGGTTAGTTCTACCTCAGGAATTGACTCCCCGTAGACCTCCAAGGTTACGTCGTCGGCAAAGCCGACGATCTTGACCCCAGGAGGGAACTTCAGTCTCAGAACCCCGTCATACATGAGGTTCCATAGCACCGGGCCTAGGATCGAGCCCTGCGGGACTCCGGCGGTAATCAGAACCCTTTTCTGACCGGCATCGGTCTCGTATAGCAGTACGCGGTTTTGGAAGTAACTTTCCAGGATCCGGTACAGACCCACCGGTAGGCTAAGCCGGTGTAACGAGAGCGCGATGGCATCCCAGCTTGCGCTGTTGAATGCATTCTTCACGTCAAGTGTCACTAACGCACAGTATCGAATACCTCGCCTTTTTCGTTGGATCGCTATCTCGGCAGTATTTATCACTGAGTTGAGAGCGTCCACTGTGGACTTACCCTTCCGAAAGCCAAACTGGTTGCTTGACAGACCGTCCGTACCTTCCGCGTACGGGGTGAGCCTGTTGAGGATGATCCTCTCAAGCAGTTTGCCAGTCGTGTCTATCAGACAGATTGGTCTGTACGCCGATGGGTCGCCTGGCGGCTTCCCGGGCTTCGGCAACAGCACCAGTTTCTGCCTTTTCCATCTATCGGGGAAACGGCACTCGTCAAGGCATCTCTGCATAGCTAGCCTGAACATGTTCGGGTTCGCTATGATCGCTGCCTTGAGAGCGTTGTTCGGAACTCCATCCGGCCCTGGAGCTTTGTTCATTGCTAGGGATTTAGCCACTGCGAGTAGTTCTTCGTTCGTCACTGGAGCCACCATTTCGACCGTGCCCGCACTGTCTCGTAGTGCAGGTGGCCAGGGGCTTGTGGCTCGAGACGGGAAGAGTACTTCGATAATCGTTGCCAACCGGTCCGGAGACCGTTCTGGGGGTGAGGAGCCCCCTTTGGTCTTGGCCATCACAATCCGGTAGGCGTCACCCCACGGATTCGCGTTGGCACTCTCACACAGGTTGTCGAAACACGCTCTCTTGCTGCTTTTAATAGCCTTGTTAAGGGCTAATTTCGCAGCTCGAAACACTTCACGGCGGTTCTCTCTTGCATCCTCGGTGCGAGCTCTTTGCATCCTACGTCTAGCTCTGAGACAGGCTGACCGTAGAGCTGCAATCTCGGCACTCCACCAGTATACCGGGCATCTACCGTTTCTTGGCAGTGTTTTTCTCGGCATAGTGGCGTCGCACGCGCGTGATAGAACAGCTACCAGCGCATCCCCGCTTAGACTGTCGGTGTTGGCCTCCAGTCCCAGGGCCGCGGTGAAAGCTTCGCTGTCGAAGTGATTGGACTTCCACCCGCGTACCTGACAGGGATCTCCCTCGGATGCTGCACACCATAGTTGATCTTAAAGCGGATTGCTAGATGATCGCTATGGGTGTAGCCTTCGTCTACCCTCCATTCCATGCCTGGAGCCAGACTCGGGCTGGCAAAGGTCAAATCAATCCACGCCTCCACTCCGTTTCTACGGAATGTACTAGCGGAGCCATCATTAGCTAGCACAGTATCGAGTTTCGCAAACGCTTCCATTAGCGCTTGACCCCTGCTATTTGTACAGCGGCTGCCCCACTCCACTGCCCAAGCGTTGAAGTCTCCCGCTATTACTACCGGTTTCCGGCCCACGAGGTCCGACGAGAGCCTGTCGATCATCTGGTAGAACTGTTCTATTGGCCACCTTGGTGGGGCGTAGCAGCTGCAATAGAACACACCATTGATCTTGGCAATCGCCACACCCTCGGCGGAGGGGTGTATTACCTCTTGAACCGGGAACCTTCCCGTTGTACAGATTGCCACCATTCCAGACCCGTCCGACACCCAATTGCCGTTTCCGGCAGGGATGCTGTACGGGTCTGATAAGAGGGCGACATCTGTCCTCGACTCCGAGACCGACTGCCACAGCAGCTGTTGGGCTGCTGCACAATGGTTAAGATTTAGCTGTGTGACTCTCACGGCTTCTTCTTATTTAACTCGCCGAAGGGACACGAAGGTCCGCCCACAGCATGTTTATGGGCTTGCTTCTTAGAGGTGCAGATAAGGCACTTATATGCCTTAGTGCACCCCCGCTCTTTATGCCCCTCCTCGCCGCATCGACGACATAGCTTGCTCCTGTCTAAGCCTTTGCATTCGTAAGCTTTATGGCCGGATTCTAGGCACCGATAGCACCTGTCCACTGAAGGCGGCTGGGGTATACTAATAGGACATACCGACCAGCCGATCTTCAGCTTCCCTTTCTCGGTTACCTTTTTGGCATCCGCATTGAGTAGCCTGAGGTAGGCTACTTGGGTGCCAGAGGGTCCGTCCCTCAATCGCACAGAGGCCCGCTCGATTGTGACGCCGCAGTGCTCCTTGACGGCTGCGACGACGTCTTCTGCGGTCGCGAACTCGTCCAAGTGCTTGCACTGGAGAGTTGTTTCCGCACCTAGCGACCTGATTTGGGCGCCCTCGCCAAGGACCTCTTGAGCCAAGGCCTTATATATTGCACTTGATTGTGCGCCTCGCTTCAGCACCAGGAGCATCTCTCCCGTGTTGGTGCGTCTTACGCTACGCACATCCTGCCCAAGGGCCGAGAGGCTTTCGGCCGCCTTCATCGATTTAAGGACATCGGCGTATTTGTCCTTGTCGGTTTTTAACCACAAGGCTTCGCCTCTGTCCTTGGCCTTCCTCGCAGGCCGCGGTACCTCCGGTTTCGGTGCCGGCTTTTTCTTGGTAACCAGCGTCCAGGGGTTTGAGCCCCCCTGCCTCGGTCGTGCCGGGTTGCTGGTACCATCGCTCTCCACAGCGAGGTCACTCTCGCCCTCGCTTACCTCACCCAGGCGGCGTTTGACCTTGACGGTTGCACGCCGAGTGGTGTCGGTTTTGGCACCCTCTCCTGGCGACTTCCTAGGGCGCTTCGCATTCGATGCCGTCTTGCGATTGCCCTTTCCTTTTCCCTTCGAGGGGAACTCGGTCGCCGCTCCGATCGACGTGGCTGCTCCGTAGAAGGTAAAGGCCACTGTCTGTGAACCTCTATTGACCTTCTCTCTTTCCTCCCTATTGGAGGCCACTATCTGGGTTTCTCTGTCGGGCCTCTCCCGACATTCCACCCTCTCAACATATGCCTGCTGTTCCTGTCTTGCGACACGAACAGCTTTCCGGAGCTCCAGAAGGCTCAACTTCAACTCCTTGGCTATGTTCTGCTTTGCGCTAGCGAAGTCGATTATAGCATCGAGTTGCTTCGCTACTTTGCGCATCGCAGCTATTGGCCCCTCCGATGCATTGGTAGGGGTATTGCCTACCGCTGCTGGGGGGTCACTGGTGCTTTCGAGTGCAGCACTCATCGTTCCACTACTCTCCCCACGAGGGGGAGACCTCGCCAAACCACCTCTTGCGAAGGGGTTTGGCACCTCCGTCTGTTTATTTTTATTTTTATTTGCCTCCATGTATAGTCCCACGAGTAGCGCGAGAAATATATGTCCGCCACGCCAGAGCTCCGCATTAGCGTGGTAAGGGACGCTTACTGTGGGGGTTGCCCAGGTACCCCACAGGCTCCGTTAACGATCGAGCATCTTTTTCACCCCCTCGATCACTCATCCCTCGGCACGGGTCGCTTCACGCCTTGGAATTGGGGTTATGCCCTACCTTGCTTTACGTGGTGATCTCGGCCCGGATCATCACAACCATCCTCCTTTACCAGGGCTTTGGACCTGTAGCTCTGGATCTCAATAGTTCCATGTACGTATGTTATTACAAACATGCCACTATTGGGATCCGTCATTCGCTAGCGGAGTTAAATGTCTGTGTGTGTATGTATGTATGTGTGTATGTGCGTATGTGTGTGTGTATGTTACCAAAAATGTCACTCATTTTTCTCAGAGATGGCTGAACCGATTTTGACAAACTTAGTCTCAAATGAAAGGTGCAACGTTCCCATAGGCTGCTATTGAATTTCTAATGGATCCGACTTCCGGTTCCGGAATTACAGGGCGAAGAGTACGAACACGCAGAAAATGTCGATTTTAATAAATTCTGCAATGAATGCATAAAGGTGAAATTTTTTCGAAAATATGACCACAACTGCTTCGATTTGTAGTATTAGGTCACTAACATCCATTCAAAGTCTATTTGGCCACATTGGCCACCATCATCGGTTCCGGAAGCCCCGGCGGAAGTATCTAAATTCAGAATAACAGTCACATCGGTTTCTCGGAGATGGCTAGACCGATTCGACTAAACTTGGCCTCAAATGAAAAGTATTGCGTCCCCGTAAATGGCCATTTAATTTCATCCCGATCCGACTTCCGGTTCCGGAGTTATAGGTTGTGGCGTGCGATCACATAGCAAATTGTGATTCAAACCGATACTCCGATGAAAGCAAAAAAGGTAAAAATTTCGCTAAAATGTCTCTCAAACAACTTAAATTTGCTGTTCTAGGTCACCGACGGCCAACCAAACTTTCGTTGACTACATTGACCACCATAGACGGTTCCGGAAGTGCCCGGGAAAAGCGGCCATCTTTCAAAATTTACGAACTCACATCAGTTTCCCGGAAATGGTTGGGCCGATTTTCACAAACTTAGTCCCAAATGATAGCTATAATATCCCCACAGATGTTTATAAAATTTCGTACGGATCGCTTATATGGGGCCGGAAATATAGACTAAATCGTCGGTCACATATGAAATTCCCATACAAGCCGGAACTCAAATTTTTTTTTCAAAGGGGGGACCCCATGAAATTTCAGAAATCGAATTCGTATTTTTGATGCCAAACATCTTTAAAATGCATGAAACGTAAAAATCGACTTTTTGGGACTTTGACGATTTCGCACTTTTTTCAGTTCAATATTACCGTGGCTGTTTTTTCTTCTTCAAAATTTTAGAACTCGAATAATGATTTATTTTCCTATATATAGTTGTCATGTCATGTACAATAATAAAATGTAATATATACATTTAAAAGCTTTTAATGAATATAAACAACGCACACATTCTCGTGATTCATGATTGAGAAAGGCACAATTGCACCGCTAGGTGGATTAAAATAGGTTTTTTCCTTTCTGTTTGGAAAGACTTTGCTGCCAATTCTCAGTGAACAAAACAATTTCATGGATAGTACTACAATTCTGCACTTACAATCCTTCTTCGAAACGGAAAGTGTGGCATTCTTCAGTTCTATTCCTAAGGAGCCAACCGGATCTCAAAAGTTCAACAAGCTATTACCACAATGCTTCCTACATGAGATTCCAAAACAAGATAGTCCGGTTACATGAATACGGAAATTTCCTGCTAATTTGGTTACTTCAAATTAATTTATCAATACATTTGACAAAAGGGCATTACATTGTGTGACATTTGCTATAGCTGTCAACAAACCATATATTTGACGGCGGTCTCCAGGGGTGCCAAGCGTCCAGATTTATCTGGATTCGTCAAGATTTTCAAGCCTCGTCCAGACATAAAGATTTATGTTTGTCTGATCCAGATTTTAGGGAATTTGTCCAGATTTATCCAGACAATTTGAGAAATAACAAAATGAGTTTCATAAACCACTTTTTGAGAAAGCTGGAAACACAACATACTACCGTTTTTTCGTGAAAGTCAACAAATTTTTTGCCGAATTATATCATCTAGAAGTTCCAGCAGTCCAAGATTCTGGAAACTCTGAGATTCAAATTTAATCAATGTGATCTATGCTGAAAATCAAGCATTGGACATTTCCAGATTAGCAGCGCAATCACCAAATTTTTAGTAAGCCGATATATTTACTAATATACAAACATGTTTCATTAGTAAAACGTAACAAATATAGCCCATCGGAGAGGAATACACCTTTTCCTTAAGAATTTGGGTCATCCAGACAATTCTAGACTTTTTAAAAAAATATTACAGATTTTTTGGAAAAGCACTTGGCATCCCTGGCGGTCTCAGCAACATACTGCCATTTTAGAATAAAAAAACGCCTGCTTTTTTATCTACCATCTTGGTCAAAGTCACTGTCAAAATAATTGTAACCTGCAAGCTGTATCGCCCAACATAAAACTTGTCAATCGTAACATAGCTACAAATGCGCTATGATAAACACACTAGCTATATGACTTGTTATGTTATAACAAACTCAGGAGGACATGTCATATGGAAGTATTTTTTAAGTATATCAAGTTTATTATTAAAAAAAATGTCGTCCTGTACAAAAATTCATGCAAACACAAAAGGCACAAATTAAAATTTCTCAAATACATGCCTATTACTTTGCTTGAATGAGAATTATACGTTTGAAGGCGTTTTCCGAGTAAAAATCTATGCACTTTTAACAAAATGTTGCATTTTTAATCAGAACTTGATAGTGTTATTTTAATTCTATCATTTTAAATATCACAGAATACCCATTTTCGGCCGAATTCATGGAGCGCATTTATTTTGCGTAATTTTTGCATTATATTTCACCGTAAATATTCAACCGCATGCCTGGAAAACGAGTAAAAATGGGTCGTAAACAAAAATAAACATTTCGTATATTCAATATTTTGGGATATATTATATGTATACCTAACAATCATGCATTTCGTTCGATGATTGAAGTTATGAGGTGTGGAATAATAAAACCATGATAAAATTTCATTGAATATATCGAATCAACTGAGAAAATCCAAGCTAGAACTGAAAGCTGGAAAGCAGAAGAGGCTTTAAAGACTTTGAAATAAAACGATTACTCCCATGGTGGTTTGCATCAAAGGCGTTGTTTATGTTAAAGGCCCGCACAGAGGGAAGCCAAATCTACCTATCGAACAGTCAGATGGCTACCTATCGTGCAAAGTAAACAAACATTCTTATTTCGGAGAACATGCAAGAGAAGTATTAGTGTTGAGAAAAATAATATCATGGCGAAATATTTCAATCGACTAAACCAGACACTGTATTCAATTTATTATACTTTTTTGTAACAATCTATATATATAAAAATCAATGTATGTTTGTATGTATGTCTGCTAACTACTTCTGAACTACAAGTCCGATCTTGATGAAATTTGGCATACGTATTCTTTTCCCCAAGAAGATGTTCATGGAATTTTTTTTTTTTGGGGGGTGGGTACACTTACCTTTGGGGGGGTGTCGTTTTTTAGGCAAAGAATTATTTATATCTCCATATTTATTAGTATTTGACATATGTATTTCTCCCACTGAGCCGATGGATGATAGGAGCGAAGCAAGAAAGCGGGGGGAGGGTTCTGAAGTAATCCTTATCTATTCATTCAATGTGATTATTGGCGATGAATTCAATTTTGGCATAAGTATTCCTTCCACTAAGGAGATGGTCATGGGGTGGTTTTTGTGAACGATGAGAAGGGTGAGAAGTACCTAATCCGAGGAAAGGGAGAGGGGGGGGGGGGTGTACTGAAGAACTTTTTTTAGCTATATATATATATATATATATATATATATATATATATATATATATATATATATATATATATATATATATATATATATATATATATATATATATATATATATATATATATATATATATATATATATATATATATATATATATATATATATATATATATATATATATATATATATATATATTATATGATTTGGCACCAAAACGGTGGACATGATTGTTGGTTTCGGAATCTGAAGGAGAGGGAGGGTTTCTTATGCAATATCTATCAATTACTTCAAAAATCTAAAATTTTGTTGCATGTATGTTTACCAGCACATAAATGAAATGGCAAGAATTTATTTGATAGAGATCTATTACGCGAATGACAATATATTACTGATGAATTGCATGAATTTGTCGAAAATTAAATTGAAAATTGCACCTGCAATCGCTTCATCTGAAGTTAAATCAACATTGCGGATTATGGAGGAACAGCTGTGCCCTAAAACAGCCACTAAAACTTGCGCTTGCGGAAAACGTTACTTACAATATCAATCAAAATTCGGATGTAAGCAAAATGCTGAAAGAATGCAACACTGTTATATAGGACGAATTCACGATGACCCATAAAAGGAACTAATCGAATATTTGGTAGCGTGGTCCGCGATCTTCGTCAAATTTTATCCGTTAGTCGACACCTACTGATGAAATCAGTTCTTGCTTAAGGGGGTAGGATTATTGTTGAAAAAATATCGTGCTTAAAAAAAATTGGCGATACCGAGAGTGTTAGTCTATTCAGACAATAATGCAACATTTAAGCAATATTTTCCTTAATGTTCACCGCAAAATATTGAAAATCTTCAGAAGACACCACGAATAAATGCGATGTACAGAATAACTTTAAATCTACTGAACCAAATTGTTTGAAATTTTGCACAGTTCTCCTTCATATCATAACATCATTAAAGATCATAACTTTGTTCACAAAAATAAGTTTCATAATTTTTTTAGGGAAAATTGCATTTTTAGCTGCAGAATGCTATAAAAAATTCAAATATTAAGAAAAAAATAAAAGCTTCGATCAATGCCTGGGCATATGTAGAAGAACTGTACAAACCTTGAAAACGATTGGTCCAATATATCTTGATTTATGATTTACACCACAAAGCAAGTTTTAAACGAGATACCTCCAAAGATTTTCTGTCATTGGCTCAATTTTTAGTATTCTGCTACGATATTTGAAGAAATACTGTTCAATTGTGCAGTAAATATACGAAAAGTGAATGAATATACTAACACTCTCAAAATATTTTTTTTAAATGCACCATTTTTTATGAATTAACTTTACCCACGTCCACCAACACTCCGTTATGTCTTCGTATCATTGGAAATATGTTTCGAAAACAGAACTTTTCACTATATGTGCATACTTTTATTGAATGATTCTTATAGTCACCTTCGCAGGTTAATTCGCCAAAAAAGTTAGATATATGGGTTGGGAAAATGTTAATCGATGCAACAATAACTTGCACCACATTTCCACATGATTTTGTAACATAATACAATCTGTTGAAGAATTAATCGATTGCGTAAATTGACTTCAATTTCATACACTACTCCATCCAAAATAAAATCTATGGTTATTCTGTTACGCATATAATTCTATGGATTATCGTATTGAATTATTTAATTCAGTCGATCCACCATGCTTTCAGGAGTATTGGTTTTATACGTTACCAACCCAGCAGTCTCCGTCAGATTTTTATATTTAATCGAAAAAATAAAGTTCTTTCTACGAATTTTTGCGATTAAGGAAGTTGCTTAAGGTGTAAATTGATAAAAAAATATTCGAAAATTGACAATAACTTTGTTGTTTCGAGAGCTACAGATTCATCGTTGTTATAAAAATGTGTATTTTATCGCTTTTAACAACTTTGTAGAAGGCACTTTTAATAATAAAAAGTAATCGTAAAAAGTTATATTCGAAAACTGTTTTGAAGGGGTCTATCCCAAGCAAACCTACATATCTCGCTACTGTTACTATATAGAGCTTTAGTATCTTCAGTAAAGATTTTCACAATAATATTTTCTAGAACTTTACTGAAGACAGTGAGCTTCTAGCTAAATTATTTGGAGAAATAAATTTTCTATCTCACTTTTAGGGGATTTCACTCAATTTATTATATCAAAACATGCATCTATTTATATCCAGAAAATTCTTCGAAAAAATCCATTCTTCAAAACCATTGGATCAGGAGTTATTAAATTTTGATCGTGAAAACGTCGTTTTGCAACACTGTGCACCGCATGTGTTGCAATTGAAACTTTGTGTACCTATTATATTAGTTAGTGCGCAATATCGACCCACCACAACTGTGCTTTGGTTGAAAAATTTCATTTAAGCGACCATTGTAGCTAGAAAATATAAAGGAGCAGATGTACCTCGAATTCGAATGATATCAATGGATTTCAAACGATTGTGTATAGGAAAACAGAGCAATTAATTTAATTGTGCTCCAGGTGGTCAAACTAAGAACATTGTCTATCCGCGAGCAAAAATATTTAGTATTTTTAGAATTTTTAAAATATTTCGTTTAGTCCTGATGGGTGTAGCAAAGCGCACCGGGTTACAGCTAGTGTAAAATAAATTACATGGAATAATAGTATGAATGAAGTGCTACAAGCCATGAAACAGTATGTTTTCAATTCACTCCATATCAATTTACTGTGGGACTCGGTTGAAGTCATTCAAAGTTACAGCAAAAACTGTGGGTGCCAGGAACAAATAAGAGGGCATCATTTTAGGCAGTGTTGCGCATTCCTCTGTACGGGACTCTATAATACCACTCTAGTTTGCATATCAAGTTATACTGGTAGCAATACAACTGGGCCAACTTCGTCGCTGTTGTGCTATCTTATGACAAGCGCCATTTAGCACATTTCGAGAAAAACGATTTTTAAAGTTTGAAATTGAATATTTTGAAACTTATAAATGGTATAAACAATCCAAAGAAGACAATTGATGCTTCTATCTATTCTGCATTAATATCTAAAATATTACGAAGATCGGTTGACTATGTTGCGTGTTTTTACTATGAATGTAAACAAAAGTCGCACTCACACGTGTCATAGGCGTGTATTGATGACAAAATTTGTAGGACGTGTCATAATCGTGCATGGAAAATTTTCCATAGAAAAAAAAATCATCAATTTTTAACTTTTATTCATTTCTTTTCGTTCATATGGTCTATAAACAATCGGTGAATTGCATTTTGAAAGGAATCTAGAAACAATGTTATTTTTGATTACAGTGTTGCCAAATATGCTTTATTTCCAGTTTAAAGTAAAACTGTGTTTTTCTCACAACTCGTGTAATTTTCTTTTGAAAATGTTTATGCCATTGTGTTCCACAGACATTTTCACACATAAAAACATCTAAAACTTCAATATAACTTGAGCAAATCCCTAGATACAGTGATTTGATGCAAAAACTCACAATTTCTCATCATGTTTCTCGCTATATCTAACTAACAAAGTAGAATTTCAAAATTCTGAAAACGCCACTTTGTAGAGATTTTTCAAACAAGTAATGTGGCGAATCTAACTCAGTTTACCTCAAAATGGCGTTTGTCATAAGATAGCACAACAGCGACGACTTGTCATAACACAGGTTTATAGCGGCCTGTAGAAAGGTGTCAAAACCATGAAGTATGCATGGAAGGTTTTAAACAATAGTTGTAATAAACGCTATAAAACTTCAATATAACCAAAATTGTTACTTGAGCGTTTTAAGATTATCTGATGTTTCTACTTTATTGTTGGTCCTTAATTAGTTATCAGGAACCTGGAACGTTTAATTTGCTTTGGAATTCGAAGTTTACTTTTTGGTCACATATTCCCGAAATAAAGATTTATGTACAGCATAGAATTTACTGGTCCAGTATTTTAACGCGCAATTGAATCTAGTAAAATGAGACAAGGTCACATGTGCTTTCAAGCCCCTTGAACAGAGAACGACAGGGAGAATGCGATTCGTGAATGAGACAGGTAGATATTTCAAAGTTTTTATTTGCATTGAAGTAAATAGTGTGAAATGTCTAGGCTATGTCGATAGCATAAAAGCCGTGCATTCAGTTGATTGCAATGCAGTCTCTTTCCATTCATCCTTATAGCTTTCATAGTGTTTCGTTCGGAATTCTCCTGCAGGAAATATGGATAAATAAGTCATATACAGACCAATACTGTGAAAAATAAATAGTTCAAACTACTGAGTATATCCAAATATGGACACGATAAGTTAGAAGACACATTGTAGTTGCATCCCCCATCGAGAGTGGGTACTTTGGGAGACTTCTTTTCCTGGATCTAATTTGTGGATATTTTTGGTCTTTGATCCGTTATTTTTCATGAAAGTTCGTACCAATACAACGAATGTGCAGCTGATACAACTCATGGTTTATTCGCCTGCGCCACGTTCCGTCTTCCATCTGCACGCCACCATAGATGGTACGCAACACCTTTCGTTCGAAAACTCCAAGGGCGCGTTGGTCCTCCACGAGCATAGTCCAGGTCTCGTGGCCGTAGAGGACCACCGATCGAATCAGCGTCTTGAAGATAATCAACTTCGTGCGGAGGCGAATTTTGTGCGACCGGAGCGTCCTCTGGAGTCCAAAGTAGGCACGATTTTCCGCTAAGATCCGTCTCTGAATTTCTCTGCTGTTATCATTGTCGTCGGTTACCAGTGAGCCCAAATACATGAATTCGTCGACCATCTCGATTTCGTCACCGTCATTCCGAGCTCGGGTGGGAGGTTCACATTGTCGTCTCTAGAACCTCTTACTCTCATGTATTTTGTCTTCGAAACGTTGATGGCAAGTCCAATCCTGCTGGCTTCAGCTTTCAGTCTTTGAGCATATATTTCGTTCAAAATTCAATAGAGATACGAATAGTTTAAATATCGCACGTGAAATGTCTCTTTTGAAAATTTTCATCGTCAAACTTTCATATTACCCAGTTAAGCCAAATATTTTTCTGATATAGCCATGAATTTCCTTAATTGTAGTGTAGATACAGGCTTTGAATACAATTGAATTAAAGTTGAGTTAATGTAGCAGCAGACAAAAAATAGTTTTGTTTTCTCAAACCTTCGCAATTACAATTAATAAATATTTCAGATTGGCAGAAGATCTTATCACACAACTTAGAAATGGATACAGAAATAGCTAGATAGATGCGATAGAAGAGAGACAGAGAGAAAGAGAGAGAGAGAGAGAGAGAGAGAGAGAGAGAGATGGGTGGGGGGCGTGTGAGGAATGGCAAATGATGGTTAATGCAGTGACATTATTTTTATAGGTATATTATTATGATATATTGATTCTTACATTCTTATCATATAATGTAAGTAGTAATTTTTGCGCCATAACCAGTATAACCTAAATCTTGCAAAAGAGCTAAATTTTCGCTAGATTTTTGGGCTACATACATACAGTTGCTTTCGGTGACGCCACAAGTATAATTATATTAGAAATCTTTTATCTCACTACTAGGTGAATTACTTGTTGATCTGTGTATTGATATACCATCCAACATTTACCTCATGATTGAACGCAATGCCTAATCCAAGGAATAAATACTAGAACTCACTGTTTCTTTATCAACACATTACTTTGTCTTTGAAGTGAACTTATATATTGATTTTTGAAAAATAGTTCATTTATTATAAAGGTTATTAACAAAATGTTCTCAACATCGAATTCCTTGAATCACGTAGATGTGTTTTCATACCCCGATATTCAAAATCGGTTTATTTGCAAAAAAACCTGCTGTGTTTTGAAAAAATCGCCCATATCTCAGAAAGTAAACAACATATCGAAAATCAAAAATAATAGTGTCAAATGGCAACGTTAGGCCTTTCATTTGAAATTAAATTCATTAAGATCGGTTCAGCCATTGCTGAGATAATTACATGACATTTTGTACATACATACATACACACATACACACACACATACAGACATTGTCTCAATTTGTCGAGCTGAAGTTTTCAAAGTTTGAGCGAATCCTATACATTTCTTTTGTAAGAAATGTAAAACAAAATAACTGCTTTTAATACAACTTATCAGAAGATAGTCAAAATTGTAGCATTTGTATACCCTAATAAACATCTTATGATCCAAGAGCTTAACGACCTGTTCAGGGTATCATCCAAACAAACGAGGCCCGGAGGGCCGAGTCTCATGTACCAATCGACTCAGCTCGACAAATTGAGACAATGTCTGTATGTGTGTGTATGTGTGTATGTATGTATGTACAAAATGTCATGTAATTATCTCAGCAATGGCTGAACCGATCTTAATGAAATTAGTTTCAAATGAAAGACCTAACGTTGCCATTTGACACTACACTCTTAGAAAAAATGAAAATTAAATGTGACGTAAAAAACGCAGCGACCTATTTTTCTGTCCGATAATAGGACTTTACATGCTATGATATGTAAAATTGAATATTGTGACTCTTTTGATGTAAAACTCAGACTGAATGACCTAGAAAAAGCCGAACATCTCTCATTTTTACATGTAATAAAATGTAAATTTATATGAATTGCGACGCTCCTTTTATGTGCATCTGGCAAGACGTAAAGTTACATGATTTTTTTTTGCTGTGTATTATTGCGCACTTCCCACCAACCTGGACTCCGCACTTACAAAGTGCGAGTGATCTCAAAACTGCGAGCTGTCAAAACACATATATTTCCAGTGATAGAGATAGACAGACCAGTCGAACTAACCAGTCTATGAGAAGAATTTAATGAAAGAGTGGTAAGTGCGCAGTGCGGTTAGAATCCAATTTTTAGTGCCACAAACAATATTTTTGATTTTCGATATGTTGTTTACTTTCTGAGATATGGGCGATTTTGTCAAAACACCGCGGGTTTTTTTGCAAATAACTTTCGAAAAATACAACATTGTCCCACAAACCGCACATAAATAGAAAATACCTTTCTAACAAGCTATAGATTGTCTAAATCTGTGCACGAGCGGCGGAGATATTAACCATTTTGTATTTTTAGTCCTCGCTTACCAATTTCCACTAATTAAAAATGAGATTGTTTCATACAGAGTATTGCTTTACTGGTGTTTTAGGGGCAAAACTAAACCGATTTTGAATATCGGGGTATGAAAACACATCTACGTGATTCAAGGAATTCGATGTTGAGAACATTTTGTGAATTACCTTTATAATAAATGAACTATTTCTCAAAAATCAATATATAAGTTCACTTCAAAGACAAAATAATGTGTTGATAAAGAAACAGTGAGTTCTAGTATTTATTCCTTGGATTAGGCATTGCGTTCAATCATGAGGTAAATGTTGGATGGTATATCAATACACAGATCAACAAGTAATTCACCTAGTAGTGAGATAAAAGATTTCTAATATAATTATACTTGTGGCGTCACCGAAAGCAACTGTATGTTTGAAGCCCAAAAATCTAGCGAAAATTTAGCTCTTTTGCAAGATTTAGGTTATACTGGTTATGGCGCAAAAATTACTACTTACATTATTTATGATAAGAATGTAAGAATCAATATATCATAATAATATACCTATAAAAATAATGTCACTGCATTAACCATCATTTGCCATTCCTCACACGCCCCCCCCCACCCATTTCTCTCTATCTATCTATCTCTCTCTCTTTCTCTCTCTTTCTCTCTCTCTCTGTCTCTCTTCTATCGCATCTATCTAGCTATTTCTGTATCCATTTCTAAGTTGTGTGATAAGATCTTCTGCCAATCTGAAATATTTATTAATTGTAATTGCGAAGGTTTGAGAAAACAAAACTATTTTTTGTCTGCTGCTACATCAACTCAACTTTAATTCAATTGTATTCAAAGCCAGTATCTACACTATAATTAAGGAAATTCATAGCTATATCAGAAAAATATTTGGCTTAACTGGGTAATATGAAAGTTTGACGATGAAAATTTTCAAAAGAGACATTTCACGTGCGATATTTACAATATTCGTATCTCTATTGAATTTTGAATGAAACATATGCTCAAAGACTGAAAGCTGAAGCCAGCAGGATTGAACTTGTCATCAACGTTTCGAAGACAAAATGCATGAGATGAAGAGGTTTTAGAGACGACAATGTGAACCTCCCACCCGAGCTCGGAATGACGGTGACGAAATCGAGATGGTCGACGAATTCATGTATTTGGGCTCACTGGTAACCGACGAATATGATAACAGCCACAGTGGCGGATTTGCCTAAAAACCCGGCCAAAAGTCGAAAATTGCATGCTAGTACTTTGGGTTCTAGTACATATATCGTCCTTCAGATGGTGCTGCCGCATGCTATTGTAAGTGAAACGCTCCAAAATTTCCATATTTGAGGTGTTGGCATATCCAAACAGTTTAAACCATCGCGTTTTGCTCATCTTTTTTATCGAGCGCTCGAAATATCAGTATTATTCAAATGTAGCTGGATTTTGATAAAACTGCCGCTTTCGAATATGGAATAATGGAAAGTTATGCTAAAGGTATGTACTTTATTTATATGTATTGATGTCAAAAGATATTATTTTGTTTGTTTATAGAAAATGTCAATAACTTTCACGATTTTGTAGCAGACGGTTTCAGCACACATTTTTGCAAAATTATGGAAATACTTTTTTGTCCACGTATGTCCACTATGTTTCAAGTCAATTTGTGTTCCTTGAACGATTCTCCATTTGGAACACTATAGAATTCTTGCCCGAATCTGCCCATTTTTGAGTAATCTTTGATTAAGTGGAGACGGAGATGGATTATAAGATTTTCAGTTCAAAATTTAGACTCGTACTTTTAATTACTACTGCACCTCCGGTTGTCATAACGAGTCGCACAATACTGCAGTTTGAACAAGAAGAATTGTGTATTAAGTGGTAAAAATTTCATCAAGATTCATTAACATTTTCAAAACTTATCAAAAGTTGAACGCAAGAGACGTAAATAATTGTGGTAATTTATATTGAAAACCAACAGGGTAAGCAGAAGTGATCGCCAAAGGTTCCAAATTTCAAAAACCGTTCACGAATACCATGGTTAATAAACGTTACCGGGCAACTATGACGTTTGATCATGCAAAGCAAACCAAATCTAGAGGTGGAATATATGACTGGATTCTACGAGCGAAAATCAGTGATGAGTGAGGACAGAGTAGTGCAAAAGAATACTAGGAATACTCCGGCCGTGATTTGGCTAAAAATTTCACTTTGGCGTACACTCCAGCTTGGCGAATTTGTTCGTGAGAAGGTTGTCAGTCGTAGTGTGTCAGCAAGCATGACAACAAAACGTGGTTGCTCAAAACTATACCAGGAAGCGGTACAAGCATGTTCTGACCAAGTATAACGCATGTACTTAAATAGGAGCTTCATCGTGATAATGAGCTTTGCACAAATCCTCGGTCTAACAATTTAAATAAAACTATGAATCTTAGTTAATTTCACTTGTTTTCATTTTTTGTCATATTCATTTTTATTACTACAATTTGCATGCAAACTTGTTGTCAATCTTCACTCCATGCATTTTAATTAATTTTAAAAAATACTATTTTTCGTTCTTTGAGAAATATGTGCATCGGACAGCAATTGAATAATAACCGTACAGAGAGTTGAAAAGTTCTATAACTATGTTGTATAATAATTCAAAATACAAAGTTTGAAATAACTAATAACATCAATTCTTATAAGGGACCATTCATAAATTACGTAACGCAAAAATTGCCCAAAATTGACTCCCCCCTCCCCCCATGTAACAAATTGTCACAAATTTCTCCGTCCCCCCTCCCCTATTACGTAACAAATTCCAACAAAACATATGTTTTTCTTCGGTGAAAACATGTTACGTAACGATCTAGCTAACTCCCCCTCCCCCCTATGTCACAACATGTCACAACTTGTTATACCCCCTCCCCCCCTAAAAGCGTTACGTAATTTATGAATGGTCTCTAAAAGCTACATCATCTAGATACCCAAATATCTTATTGCGTGCAAATCAACAAATTCTATCATTTAACTACACACCATTTAAAATTCGATACATTATAAACGTTATTGGCATACACTGGAACCATCAAAACTATTCATTTGTGAAAATTTACTAATATTTATATTAAAATGTCGGCCATTTTGTATCCGCCATTTTGAATTTTGAAAATCTTACATCAAAATCGTAATCTACGCCCCAAAAAACCGCGGTATGTACATTTTCAGGTCAATCAAAACCATTTTCGACTTTTGGCCAGGTTTTTAGGGAAATCCGCCACTGTGCAGCAGTGAAATTCAGAGACGGATCTTGGCGGGAAATCGTGCCTACTTTGGACTCCGTAGGACGCTCCGGTCGAACACAATTCGCCGCCGCACGAAGTTGATTATCTACAAGACGCTGATTAGATCGGTGGTCCTCTACGGCCACGAGATCTGGACTATGCTCGTGGAGGACCAACGCGCCCTTGGAGTTTTCGAACGAAAGGTGTTGCGTACCATATATGGTGGCGTGCAGATGGAAGACGGAACGTGGCGCAAGCGAATGAACCATGAGTTGTATCAGCTGCACATTCGTTGTATTGGTACGAACTTTCATCAAAAATAACGGATCAAAGACCAAAAATATCCACAAATTAGATCCAGGAAAAGAAGTCTCCCAAAGTACCCACTCTCGATGGGGGATGCAATTACAATGTGTCTTCTAACTTATCGTCGTCCATATCTAGATATACTGAGTAGTTTGAACCATTTCTTTTTCACAGTATTGGTCTGTATATGACTTATTTATCCATATTTCCTGCACGAGAATTCGGAACGAAACAATATGAAAGCTATGAGGATGCATTGCAATCAACTGATTGCACGGCTTTTATGCTATCGACATAGCCTAGACATTTCACACTATTTACTTCAATGCAAATAAAAACTTTGAAATATCTACCTGGCTCATTCACGAATCGCATTCTCCCTGTCGTTCTCTGTGCAAGGGGCTTGCACATGTGACCTTGTCTCACTTTACTATATTCAATTGCGCGTTAAAATACTGGACCAGTAAATTCTATTCTGTACATAAATCTTTTTTTCGGGAATATGTGATCAAAAAATAAATTTCGAATTCCAAAGCAAATTGAACGTTCCAGGTTCCTGATAACTAATTAAGGTCCAACAATAAAGTAGAAACACCAGATAATCTTAAAACGACGCCGTCAAGTAAAGAAGCACGAAAACAAAAAGAATAAAACCAAAAAAAAAGATGGAAGCCCTAGAAAGTCCATTGCATATTTATTAGCCTTTTCTCAGAAGATGGGATTTTCAAAAACATTTCAAAACTTTCTGATGCAATGGTTCTAAAATTCGTACAATCCGGTTTATTCATTTTCTTTATTCAAAAATGTTTTTAGATTCATATATATATATATATATATATATATATATATATATATATATATATATATATATATATATATATATATATATATATATATATATATATATATATATATATATATATATATATATATATATATATATATATATATATATATATATATATATATATATATATATATATATATATATATATATATATATATATATATATATATATATATATATATATATATATATATATATATATATATATATATATATATATATATATATATATATATATATATATATATATATATATATATATATATATATATATATATATATATATATATATATATATATATATATATATATATATATATATATGACCATTTCATTGTAATTAATTATTTCATTCCAAATCTTTTTATTCGTTTTGTTCATCTGCGTTCATTTTACTTATTTTATTCGTTTCATTCTTTGGATTCACTCTAATCAGTTTATTCTTTTTGTGCATTTTAACTCATATCATTCATTTAACTTATTTTATTCATTGTTTTCATTGTATGCATTTTATTCATTTTTTCCAGTTTATTCATTTTGTTCAGTTTCTTCATTTTAATAATCTGACTACTTTTTCAGTTTTAATCATTTCATCCAATTAATTTATTTGATCAATTAATTTCTTTATATTAATTTATAACCTTTTACCATTGTTTAATTTTTCATTTTTATCAATGCATTTTATTCTGCTCATTTTCTTCTTTTTATTCATTTTATCACTTCCGATCATTTTGTTTATTTGATTCGTTTGTTTTATTTATGCATTTCATTTATTTTTTACTTTATTCATTTTGTTCATCCATTCTTTTTATTCATTTTATCCATTTCATTAATTTGATTCATTGTATTCACTGGATGAATTAAATCAATTTGATTCATTTAATTCATATGATTAATTTGATTCATTTGATTCATTTGATACATGTGATTCATGTGATTCATTTGATTCATATGATTCATTTGATTCATTTGATTCATTTGATTCATTTGATTCATTTGATTCAGTTGATTCATTTGATTCATTTGATTCATTTGATTCATTTGATTCATTTGATTCATTTGATTCATTTGATTCATTTGATTCATTTGATTCATTTGATTCATTTGATTCATTTGATTCATTTGATTCATTTGATTCATTTGATTCATTTGATTCATTTGATTCATTTGATTCATTTGATTCATTTGATTCATTTGATTCATTTGATTCATTTGATTCATTTGATTCATTTGATTCATTTGATTCATTTGATTCATTTGATTCATTTGATTCATTTGATTCATTTGATTCATTTGATTCATTTGATTCATTTGATTCATTTGATTCATTTGATTCATTTGATTCATTTGATTCATTTGATTCATTTGATTTATTTGATTTATTTGATTTATTTGATTCATTTGATTTATTTGATTAATTTGATTAATTTGATTAATTTGATTCATTTGATTCATTTGATTCATTTGATTCATTTGATTAATTTGATTCATTTGATTCATTTGATTCATTTGATTCATTTGATTCATTTGATTCATTTGATTCATTTGATTCATTTGATTCATTTGATTCATTTGATTCATTTGATTCATTTGATTCATTTGATTCATTTGATTCATTTGATTCATTTGATTCATTTGATTCATTTGATTCATTTGATTCATTTGATTCATTTGATTCATTTGATTCATTTGATTCATTTGATTCATTTGATTCATTTGATTCATTTGATTCATTTGATTCATTTGATTCATTTGATTCATTTGATTCATTTGTTTCATTTGATTCATTTGATTCATTTGATTCATTTGATTCATTTGATTCATTTGATTCATTTTATTCATTTTATTCATTTGATTCATTTGATTCATATGATTAATTTGATTCATTTGATTCATTTGATACATGTGATTCATGTGATTCATTTGATTCATATGATTCATTTGATTCATTTGATTCATTTGATTCATTTGATTCATTTGATTCATTTGATTCATTTGATTCATTTGATTCATTTGATTCATTTGATTCATTTGATTCATTTGATTCATTTGATTCATTTGATTCATTTGATTCATTTGATTCATTTGATTCATTTGATTCATTTGATTCATTTGATTCATTTGATTCATTTGATTCATTTGATTCATTTGATTCATTTGATTCATTTGATTTATTTGATTTATTTGATTTATTTGATTCATTTGATTCATTTGATTCATTTGATTCATTTGATTCATTTGATTCATTTGATTAATTTGATTAATTTGATTAATTTGATTCATTTGATTCATTTGATTCATTTGATTCATTTGATTCATTTGATTCGTTTGATTCATTTGATTCATTTGATTCATTTGATTCATTTGATTCATTTGATTCATTTGATTCATTTGATTCATTTGATTCATTTGATTCATTTGATTCATTTGATTCATTTGATTCATTTGATTCATTTGATTCATTTGATTCATTTGATTCATTTGATTCAATTGATTCATTTGATTCATTTGATTCATTTGATTCATTTGATTCATTTGATTCATTTGATTCATTTGATTCATTTGATTCATTTGATTCATTTGATTCATTTGATTCATTTGATTCATTTAATTCATTTGATTCATTTGATTCATTTGATTCATTTGATTCATTTGATTCATTTGATTTATTTGATTCATTTGATTCATTTGATTCATTTGATTCATTTGATTCATTTGATTCATTTGATTCATTTGATTCATTTGATTCATTTGATTCATTTGATTCATTTGATTCATTTGATTCATTTGATTCATTTGATTCATTTGATTCATTTGATTCATTTGATTCATTTGATTCATTTGATTCATTTGATTCATTTGATTCATTTGATTCATTTGATTCATTTGATTCATTTGATTCATTTGATTCATTTGATTCATTTGATTCATTTGATTCATTTGATTCATTTGATTCATTTGATTCATTTGATTCATTTGATTCATTTGATTCATTTGATTCATTTGATTCATTTGATTCATTTGATTCATTTTATTCATTTGATTCATTTGATTCATTTGATTCATTTGATTCATTTGATTTATTTGATTCATTTGATTCATTTGACTCATTTGATTCATTTGATTCATTTGATTCATTTGAATCATTTGATTCATTTGAATCATTTGAATGATTTGATTCATTTGTTCAGTCATTTGTTTTATTTCATTCAATTTGTTAGTATGAGTCAATTTATTCTATTATTCTTATAACTATTTCTAAATAAAATCTTAATTTTTATTTGATAACCCAATCTAATTTCATTTGTGTATTTTATAATTTTGATTTACATTAATTTTTCTACTCATTTTATGAATTTAAAAACCTAGTCGTTTTGTTGATTTCTATAATTTATTCGAGATTTTATTCGTGCAAGACTAGAAACTAGGAAACCGAGGCGTTTTGAGAAACCGGTATTTTCGGTATTGAAAATGAAAAAAACCGGTAAAACCGCTAAAAACCGGTAATCACAAAGAAAAAATCGAAATTAAATTGAATTTACAAAGCAGTCGCATTTAACTTGCTTTGATGTCAATTCATACTTTATTAACAAAGTAATCGCTCAACAGACGTTACTTGAGAACCACTGATGATCGCAGCATGAAAAGTGTGCATGTCGTCATGTTGTCTAACTCGCTTATTGTACCAAAAAGCACAGCAGGTTAGCTAAATGCAGTAGACAAAAAGAGACAAAAGAGATTCGACAAACCATTATTTCGAAAACAGACCTAAAATTGCTGTTTTCTCCTTATACAAATGCCTTAACATATACTGAAAATAATGTTCAAAAAATGTTTGAGCTCCAGCGCATCAAAAACGTTTTAGATTTGTAATAGGTCAGGTTAATCTGTCTATTTTGTCACCAGTATTCAAAATACCCATTTTAACAGTCCTACTTCGTATATGAAACCGCTTAAGTTTTAATTCCACCTCGTCTTGAAAACCAGCGTTTATGTGCTTCCTTTTCCAATTGAGCATGAGCAGGATGACCGTACAACTCGTAATTGCTAGTCCTTAATTGAACAGAACAAGCAAAATGTCACAAAAAATTTGCGAATGGAACCTGGGAGTAGCTATCCATCATCAATCGAGAGTTCTGTACGGTATAATGCCAATGGCGATGTCTGCCGCGTCTTTACAGCCATCTGGGAAGGAACGAAATGTTAGCGTAACAAATTTTGTTATGGAGACCGTGTACCTCTGCATCTCCACGTTTGCCACGGGCAGGAATTTTGTCAGTGGGGTGAGGTAAATAATTGCACAAGTCAATGCTTGGAGAAGTGTTGTCATGTATTCATTGCTCTGAGCAGCTAGCCACCGAGAATTTATAACAGATTCTTAGATTGTTAAAAATGCAACTTCAACTCCGGACAACTGATTGTCGTGAGTGTTGTTTAGTTGATTCAAGCGATATGTGACTACTGAATATGCTAATAGCTGTGTAATTGAAGATTTCGAAATATAAAGAATATGCATCGTATTATTATAACCAATGAAACGACAAATATGAGTTGATTTCTCTCTCTACAAACGATTGAATATGATGCAGATTGTTATGCAATTAACATTCGCGCGCGTAATAACATTATTACTATGAGCAAGAATGATCGAAGGAAGGAAACTGATTCACTAATTTAATACAGCCATGTGCTGAAGATCAATCGAGCTGCATTCCACTGCTTATACAAAAACATTGAAGTGTCCCAAAACAGGCGATCTTACTTCTAATATTAGTAGGTGAAAATATTTTTAAAGTATTTCGAAAGCTCTATTATAAAAAAAACAATGAAAAATTATTTAAATAGTTTTCGCTAAAAAAAAATATCGAAAATACCGGTTTTTCATTCTTGCAAAACCGGTATTTCGGTATTTAATATTTGGACGGTTTTACCGGTTTTCGGTAACGGTAAAACCGGTACTCCCAACCCTACTAGAAAACTAGAACTGTTTTCATCCCACCTCTAGTTGGGTGCATACTTCTCGTGAGCTCTGCAAACTAATCCAATAGTAAAATGTGTAAGAAATGTCTCATCTCACTGCTAGGTGGATTAAATCGGTTTTTGCCTTTCTCAATAGAAAGGTATTGCAATTGCTCTGAAAACCGACTGTTTAACGGAGGCCCGGAGGGCCGAGTGACATATACCATTCGATTCAGTTCGTCGAGTTCGGCAAATGTCTGTGTGTGTATGTATGTGTGTGTATGTATGTGTGTGTGTGTATGTGCGTCTGTGTGTGTGTACGCGAACACAATCTCACTCACTTTTCTCAGAGATGGATGAACCGATTTTTACAAACTTAGTCCCAAATGAAAGGTGCAACGTTCCCGTAGGCTGCTATTGAATTTCTAATGGATCCGACTTCCGGTTCCGGAATTACAGGGTGATGAGTACGATCACGCAGAAAATGTCGATTTTAAGAAATTCTGCAATGAATGTATAATGGTGAAAATTTTTCCAAAATGTGACCACAACTGCTTCGATTTGTAGTACTAGGTCATTAACAGCCATTCAAAGTCTCTTTGGTCACATTGGTCACCATCATCGGTTCCGGAAGCCCCGGCGGAAGTATCCAAATTCAGACCAACAGTCACATCGGTTTCTCGGAGATGGCTAGACCGAATCAACTAAACTTAGTTTCAAATGAAAGATGTTACGTCCCCGTAAATGGCCATTAAATTTTATCCCCAACCGACTTCCGCTTCCGGAGTTACGGGCTGTGGCGTGCGATCACATAGCAAATTGTGATTCAAACCGATACTCCGATGGAAGCAAAAAAGATAAAAATTTCGCTAAAATGTCTCTCAAATAACTTAACTTTGCAGTTCTAGGTCACCGACGGCCAAACCAACTTTCGTTGACTACATTGACCACCATAGACGGTTCCGGAAGTGCCCGGGAAAAGCGGCCATCTTTCATAACTAGCAAACTCATATCAGTTTCTCGGAAATGGTTGGGCCGATTTTCACAAACTTAGTCCCAAATGATAGCTATGTTATCCCCACAGATGTCTGTAAAATTTCGCACGGATCGCTTGTATGGTTCCGGAAATATAGACTGAACGGTCCGGTCACACATGAAATTCCCATATAAGCCGGAACTCAAATTTTTTTTCGAAGGGGGGACCCCATGAAATTTCAGTAATCGAATTCGTATTTTTGATGCCAAACATCTTTAAAATGCATGAAACGTCGAGATTTTACGTTATCTCGAAAATTTTTTTTTTTATAAAAATCGACTTTTTGGGACTTTGCCGATTTCGCACCTTTTTGCCTTTTGGTATTGCAATTGCTCTGAAAACCGACTTTTTAACGGAGGCCCGGAGGGCCGAGTGACATATACCATTCGATTCAGTTCGTCGAGTTCGGCAAATGTCTGTGTGTGTATGTATGTGTGTGTGTGTGTATGTGTGTGTGTGTGTATGTGCGTCTGTGTGTGTGTACGCGAACACAATCTCACTCACTTTTCTCAGAGATGGATGAACCGATTTTTACAAACTTAGTCCCAAATGAAAGGTGCAACGTTCCCATAGGCTGCTATTGAATTTCTAATGGATCCGACTTCCGGTTCCGGAATTACAGAGTGATGAGTACGATCACGCAGAAAACGTCGATTTTAAGAAATTCTGCAATGAATGTATAATGGTGAAAATTTTTCCAAAATGTGACCACAACTGCTTCGATTTGTAGTACTAGGTCATTAACAGCCATTCAAAGTCTCTTTGGTCACATTGGCCACCATCATCGGTTCCGGAAGCCCCGGCGGAAGTATCCAAATTCAGAGTAACAGTCACATCGGTTTCTCGGATATGGCTAGACCGATTCGACTAAACTTGACCTCAAATGAAAGGTATTGCGTCCCCGTAAATGGCTATTAAATTTTATCCCCAACCGACTTCCGGTTCCGGAGTTACGGGTTGTGGCGTGCGATCACATAGCAAATTGTGATTCAAACCGATACCCCGATGGAAGCAAAAAAGGTAAAAATTTCGCTAAAATGTCTCTCAAATAACTTAACTTTGCAGTTCTAGGTCACCGACGGCCAAACAAACTTTCGTTGACTACATTGACCACCATAGACGGTTCCGGAAGTGCCCGGGAAAAGCGGCCATCTTTCATAACTAGCAAACTCATATCAGTTTCTCGGAAATGGTTGGGCCGATTTTCACAAACTTAGTCCCAAATGATAGCTATATTATCCCCACAGATGTCTGTAACATTTCGCACGGACCGCTTGTATGGTTCCGGAAATATAGACTGAACGGTCCGGTCACACATGAAATTCCCATATAAGCCGGAACTCAAAATTTTTTTCAAAGGGGGGACCCCATGAAATTTCAGAAATCGAATTCGTATTTTTGATGCCAAACATCTTTAAAATGCATGAAACGTCGAGATTTTATGTTATCACGAAATTTTTTTTTTTAGAAATCGACTTTTTGGGACTTTGCCGATTTTGCACCTTTTTGCCTTTCTCAATAGAAAGGTATTGCAATTGCTCTGAAAACCGACTTTTTAACGGAGGCCCGGAGGGCCGAGTGACATATACCATTCGATTCAGTTCGTCGAGTTCGGCAAATGTCTGTGTGTGTGTATGTATGTGTGTGTATGTGCGTCTGTGTGTGTGTACGCGAACACAATCTCACTCACTTTTCTCAGAGATGGATGAACCGATTGTTACAAACTTAGTCCCAAATGAAAGGTGCAACGTTCCCGTAGGCTGCTATTGAATTTCTAATGGATCCGACTTCCGGTTCCGGAATTACAGGGTGATGAGTACGATCACGCAGAAAATGTCGATTTTAAGAAATTCTGCAATGAATGTATAATGGTGAAAATTTTTCCAAAATGTGACCACAACTGCTTCAATTTGTAGTACTAGGTCATTAACAGCCATTCAAAGTCTCTTTGGTCACATTGGTCACCATCATCGGTTCCGGAAGCCCCGGCGGAAGTATCCAAATTCAGACCAACAGTCACATCGGTTACTCGGAGATGGCTAGACCGAATCAACCAAACTTAGTCTCAAATGAAAGATGTTACGTCCCCGTAAATATCCATTAAATTTTATCCCCAACCGACTTCCGCTTCCGGAGTTACGGGCTGTGGCGTGCGATCACATAGCAAATTGTGATTCAAACCGATACTCCGATGGAAGCAAAAAAGATAAAAATTTCGCTAAAATGTCTCTCAAATAACTTAACTTTGCAGTTCTAGGTCACCGACGGCCAAACCAACTTTCGTTGACTACATTGACCACCATAGACGGTTCCGGAAGTGCCCGGGAAAAGCGGCCATCTTTCATAACTAGCAAACTCATATCAGTTTCTCGGAAATGGTTGGGCCGATTTTCACAAACTTAGTCCCAAATGATAGCTATATTATCCCCACAGATGTCTGTAAAATTTCGCACGGATCGCTTGTATGGTTCCGGAAATATAGACTGAACGGTCCGGTCACACATGAAATTCCCATATAAGCCGGAACTCAAATTTTTTTTCAAAGGGGGGACCCCATGAAATTTCAGTAATCGAATTCGTATTTTTGATGCCAAACATCTTTAAAATGCATGAAACGTTGAGATTTTATGTTATCTCGAAAAAAATTTTTTTTATAAAAATCGACTTTTTGGGACTTTGCCGATTTCGCACCTTTTTTCAGTTCAATATTACCGTGGCTGTTCTTTCTTTTTCAAAATTTTAGATTTGAATAATGATTTATTTTCCTGTACATAGTTGTCATGTGATGTACAATAATAAAATGTAATATATGCATTTAAAAGCTTTTAATGAATATAAACAACGCACACATTCTCGTGATTCATGATTGAGAAAGGCACAATTGCACCGCTAGGTGGATTAAAATAGGTTTTTTATTAGGGCAACCATTCTAAAGTGTATTCTACTTCACTCCGGTTATGTCTCTCACATTACCCACCCATTTTTCTTCCATTGGCGGCAAAAACGTTTCTTGTGGCCTGTTTTACCACATTGGAAACACACCAACGGCTTCCGTTCACCATGCTTTCCCGGCTGCGCATACTTCCCCACCATTATTGCTACCAGTGTTACGAAATTTCAAAATCAGTTACCTATTTCTGCTTGCATTTACCGAAACCGACATTCAGATTCAACGCCTCTCTCATTCATTCACTTTCCAACTGACTGAAATTTCATGCAGAATCGAATGCTTGAGTGCAGAGGAAACATAAATTCATTCACCAACCAAAGCATTCATTTGTTATTATGTCGACAGTTTGAAGGCAGAAGTTAGCATCTTGTACATTTTCGAGCATAAGTGAACTGCGTAATCTATATCTGGTGCACTTTTGATCGATAATCCCTCTCAGAGCCAGCATAGAAAGAAAATTCACTTTGCTTCTGAAACCGAACATGTCCGTACCTGAAAGCGCTGCGTCGGGAGAACGAATGACGATGGAAACGAACCAAAAAATTCATTCATCGCAGCGGGCTTGAATTGAATTTCGTTTTCTTTCAAATTCATGCAGCGATGTCAATTTTTTTAAGCTCTGATTGCTACCTGCAGTCCGCCAACAGGTCTTTCCGCTTTCGAGGATCCCGATTGTTCCGCGTCGAGGAAAATTCTCCTGATCTGTTCGATCGACATTTTCTCCAAATCGTCTTTTCGCACGACCGACAGCGCCCCCAGGATCTGCTGAAATTTATCTGGAATAGCCACCAAAAGAGTGTTTAATTGCTCAGCACTGCTTACTGCTTCTCCCATGCTCTCTAACTGTCTAATAATATCTTGATGCATAGCAAACAGCTGCTTAAGCGACGCAAACTTCTCTGTTTTGAAAGTGTACAGCTTTGCTCGCAAACCAATCATAGCCACTGCACCAGTTTTCTGATAGACTTGGTCTAACCGTGTAATAATTTCCTTTGCAGTTTTGCAATGCAGTACATGTCCCATCGGTTCATCATCTAACGCAAGCCATAACTCGTTAACAGCCCCATCGTCTTCCTTGAGACGTTTTTCCAAAATTTGCTTTCTCGCATTTTCCTCATCTTCTGAAGCCCCTTCCACTGCGTGGAAATAATTCTCTTCTCTCAAACACATGCAGAAAACCTTCATTTTTAAAATGCTGCTCTATCCTTTTCCGCCATAAGGGAAAAGATTTCTCGTCGCCCCGTAATACAGGCGTTTGAGGCGGTTTTCCATACTGGTCGAGTTATCAACACGGAAAACCTTACAAATGTTAATGAGGAAACAACCAAATATTTAAAATTTTCCTAGACAACAAACCACGATTACTCAAGGCTTCACTCCACAGCAAAGATGGCTGTCTGAGTAGCAAAAATCGCTCCGTTGCTTGCAAACCACTCTTGTGCGTATAAACGGCTCCCCTTGATCAAAATAAATTACAACCTGTTCCAACGATATTCAAGGTTTCACCCCACAGCAAAAGATGGCTGTCTGGGTAACAAAAATCGCTTCGTTGTCTGTAAGCTAGTCAATGACAAACTACGTGACCGCATAAACTACCCTTGATTAAGAAATAGATTACAACCCTTTCCAAAGTAACCAAACAAAGTAGAGATAGATATCTCTGTTCCGAAGAAACGTTGGTCTCCTCTAAAACTAAATAAAAAATCATCCAAAGTAAGCTATCTGTTAGAATCGTTTCTCTGGGCCAAAGAAACGTTGGTCTCTTCTAAAACTAAACGAAATTCATCCAAAGTAAACTATCTGTTAGAATAGCTTCTGTATACGATAATTTCTTCCTTCTCACCGGACTCGACGAGGGCGAACTGGGCGGCGAAGCTATTCGGCGACGACGGTTATTAATTTTGGCGAAAGTTACTTTTACCAGGAAAATTTCTTGGTTATAAAAAACTGTTCACTGTTCGACAATTCAATCACAAGTGTGTTATATTTCAATTGTAGTTCATCTATATAAAGTAAATGTTGGCAAGTGTATGTGAAACTATGTGCACAAGGTTTGTATAGGTAAGTGGTTGTACAAGGTAAGTATAGTTAGCGTTTTAGGTAAATATTTATTACAAATGTGCTTTTAAATTAATCGTGTTGAATCATTCAGCGTTGCCAACACACAGGCCTCCGTTGAAACGGTTGGTTTCAACAACTCCCTTGATCTGCTCTGCGATGAAGAACCGGTTCCTGATCATCAAGTGGGAGAAGGTAAACCTCAGTGATTGCGCGCTTGTAGATTCCATTGGCCGTGCGAACTTCGACGACACGCACATGTCCATCGTCTCCTGGAGCAGCTGCTACAATACGACCGAGATTCCATCGCAACGGCGGTTGGTTGTCCTGCTTCAGTAGGACCAGGGATCCTACCTTGACCTCATCACGGACTTGTTGCCATTTGGAACGTTGATGCAGTTCACTCACGTAATCACGAGACCATCTCTTCCAGAAATCCTGAATTCCTCGTGTCATCTCCTGAAAACGTTTAATCTTGTTAATCTTCTGTTCGGTGTAGTCAGGCTCCGGGATGGAAAACAGCGGTTCCCCAACTATAAAGTGTCCTGGAGTTAAACTCTGCAAGTCTTGTGGATGATTCGATAACGAAGATAAGGGTCGAGAATTCAATATACATTCTATTTGGGCAACAGCTGTAGACATCTCGTCGAGTGTATAGGATCTACTTCCCAAGATCCGACCGAAATGATGTTTAAAAGATTTCACTCCGGCCTCCCACAAACCACCATGATGAGGAGACCGCGGTGGAATGAAGTGAAAAGTGATTCCATTTTCGAGACAGTATCCATTCCATCTTTCGGTAGAAAACTGTTCCATGTATTGGGAGCGTAGCAATTTTAGCTCTCGATCTGCGCCGACAAAAGCGGTAGAGTTGTCGCAATACAAGTTAATTAACCGACCGCGACGGGCGATGAACCGTTTCACCGCATTAACACACGCGACGGACGATAGATCGGTTACGATTTCGAGGTGTAGCGCCTTCACCACCATGCATACGAACACCGCGACGTACATTTTTACGTTTGCTCCTCTCCCATATAACGGACGAATGTGGAATGGCCCGCAGTAGTCCAAGCCACTATTTGAGAACACTCGCGCCGGCGTAACACGAACAGTCGGAAGAGGTGCCATGAATTGCTCAGTTGGTGTGGGAGAGCATCTGAAGCAGGTGATACATTGTCGAACGACCTTGCGCGCCAGGTCACGTCCTCGCACGGGCCAGAACCTTTGTCTCATTGTTGCGAGGAGAAGCGTTGGTCCGCCGTGTAGCGTTCTTATGTGTATAGAGCGTGCAATCATCCAAGTGAGGCGGTGATTCGCAGGGAGCAAAATCGGTGCTCTCGAATCTAAAGAACAATGCATTTTCATCAAACGCCCAGCGATTCGTAGGAGCCCAGTTTCATCCAAAACCGGATTGAAGGTTTTTAGTGACGATTTGAGCTTTCGATCCTTGCTAGTGAGGGTACGTCGAGGATTCGAAGAAAGATAATGAATTTCGTCTGCAAATTCAACGGACTGCACAGAGCGTATAAGCGCCTTCAATGAAAAATCCACCTCCAAGGTATTAAGAGGGCCAACCTTGCGAGATTGTTTTGGGCTTCTCGAATTACGGCAGAACCTCAGACAGTAGCTAGCGACCCTTAGAAGCTTTCCAAGTTCCGAAAACCGAGAAATGATAGGATTTTCCGTTTTAACGATTGTAAAGGTGAAAACATTTCGGGTCTCTGCTTCCTTCACTAGTTCATCTGTTTTAGCTAACTTAATGATGTTTTCCGGCCAGTGCGTAGATGACAGCAGGAGAAATTCTGGACCATGCCACCATAGAAAATCATCCAGCACCTGTGATGGGAGTACACCTCTGGAATGTCGATCAGCTGGGTTCATTAGAGTTGGAACATAGCGCCAGCTATCCGTTTCAGTCAGCTTCTGTATCTCCGCTACCCTGCTCGAAACGAAAACTTTCCACACTGTCGGGGGAGATTTGATCCAGTGAAGAACAATACTAGAATCGGTCCAAAACGTGACTGTTCCTGTGAATTTAGATGTTTTCACGACTTGATTCACAAGTTGGCTTCCAAGAAGGGCAGCGCATAATTCTAATTTGGGTATTGTGAGACCACGAAGAGGTGCGACGCGTGATTTAGAAACAAGTAAATGACTGTGTGAAACTCCGAAACCGTCGGTCGATACAACATAAACGCAGGCACCATATCCGCGTTATAAAGCGTCGCAGAAACAATGCAATTCGAATCGATTATCAGTATTTGCAATTACCCGCCGCGGTACCTTCAGCTCCGATAGTTTTGGAATCTCATTTCGATATTTGAACCACCAATCTCGTTGCTTTACCGGAGTTCTTCGTCCCAAGAAAGATTCATCGCCCAAAGCTGCTGAACGAAGATTTTCGCACTCACTATGACAGCTCCAACCAAACCAAGAGGGTCGAAAAGCTGTGCCATTTTAGATAGTACTACTCTTTTAGTAAAACTGCTCAACTCCGGTAGACCCGGAATTTTGAATCCAAATTCATCAGAATCATGTGACCATAGTAGACCCAGTGTCTTGACAGCAGTCGAACGGTCGATCTCCGTTAGCGGCAAGGATTCCTTCAAATCATCAGGAATGTGCCTTATAATCTGCGCATCATTAGCACACCACTTTCTAAGACGAAAACCACCTAGCTCCAACAGCTGAGAAAGTTGTTTGCTTGCTTCAATCAATTCGTCAAGGTCATCACTTCCAGTAAGTACGTCATCTACATAAAATCCTTTTCGAATTATACCCGCACCAAGAGGAAAACGTCTTCCTTCATCCTCTGCGAGTTGGTTTAGCACGCGGGTAGCTAGGTACGGAGCGCTTGATGTCCCATAAGTGATTGTGGTAAGCTGATACCGCTGTAGGGGCTGCGAAGCATTCGATCTCCAGAGAATTTGCTGCAGTTTGCGGTCTGTTGGATGTACCCACACTTGCCGAAACATTTTTTCAATATCGGCTATAAATACGAACTTTGGTGCTCGAAAATTGAGTACGGTAGCGAGAAGCGATGGCTGGACAATCGGGCCGACGAGTAGAACATCGTTCAGAGACATTTGAGTACTACCCTTGCATGTTGCATCAAATACTACTCTCGTTTTCGTTGTTGAGCTCTCTGGACGATGAATAGCGTGGTGTGGCAGGAAAAACTGGGGATGTTCGATGCGAGCACTCAGTTCCATATGACCTAGATTGCGATATTCTTCCATAAAGTCTACATATTCCCTTTTGAATTCACTGTTCAATGTGAATTTCCTTTCGATTGCCAGTAATCTGCGTTGAGCCACTGCATATGACTCTCCCAGCAGCGGTAGTAGTTCTTCGCGCACAGGAAGACGGACCATGTATCGACCGCCATTTGCTCTAGAAACATTTTTCTTGAAGTGGTCTTCACACACCTGCTCTAGTGGAGTCATAGATTTGCCGTCATCAAAGTTTTCTACTTCCAAAAAACGGTGTGAAGTAGTTTCAAGACTTCTCGAAGCGCTCACGATGCATATCAACGATGGGTTAGCTGACTCCAACAATTTACCAACGACAACGTATCCGAAAACCGTCTGTTGCAATGTAGGATATCCCTCAGACAGACGCACCTTGTGGCTTTCCAGTAACGAGTAGAACAGCTCTGCACCTATAAGCAGGTCCACACCAGCACTTATATTGAAACGAGGATCTGCTAACGGGATGTTGTCAGGGATATTCCAACGAGAAATGTCAACATGATTACTAGGGATAGTCACTGTAATTTGTGGAATCACGAGACATTCGAGATGATAATCAAATTTTCCAAAGCGCGAAGAAATCTTGATATGCACCTTAGAGCGTATATGGACGATCTCTTGTCCAATACCGCTTACTTGCATATTTATATTATCACGTTTCAACTCAAGCCTTCTTGCCATAGCTTCAGAGATAAAGTTGGCTTGTGAACAGCTGTCTAAAACTCCACGAATGAAGTGCGAACCACCAGTAGTTCCTTTCACCTTCACAACTACCGTTGAAAGAAACACTTCACCCGTACAACCGACGGAATCTTTCTTCGGTGCAACATATGCAGCCATAGGCAAAGTGTTCTGATCGACTGCCGAACTACCGATCGAATATGATACGGACGAACCAACCGGCGGCGGGGAGGGAGCGACGACGACCGAATACGTATAAGCCGATACCGAATCCATTGCGCGCGAGACGACTTGCGACGGAGGTGGTGAAGGGCATGATTGCGATGCGAACAAGCTTGTATGCGACAACAGTTGTCCTGAAGGAATCACGTCACTGGTTACAGCTGAACAGGCTAAAGATGTTTGCGTAGCAGGCTTATGGCCCGTATGAAGAGGAGGCAAATGCAGCAGCGTGTGATGTTTCTTCGAACAATTTCTGCAACAGCTACTACTACAGTTCTTCGCCAGGTGTGATCCCTTCAGACAATTTATGCACAATCCATGCTTCTTCACAAACTCAAAACGCTGCTTGGCTTCCATTCCGAGAAATTGATCACATTTAAACAGTGGGTGGGCATGTTTACATTTGAATGTAGTCTCAGTCGTGATGTGTGAGGAAATTGGTTTGGGCCTGACAGGTTTCAAGTCAACCGGTTGGTTACAATTGTGCAACAGTTTTACTGATTGTAACACCCTCGACGTTTTTAGAACAAAGTCAATCAAATTTTGATATGTTGGTCTTGCATCACCTTCACAATTGTTCTCCCATTCTTTCAATGTTACTGGATCGAGTCGCTTACTGAGACTTTCAACGAGTACTGTATTCCAGAGATTTGCTGGTGTGTCTAATTTCTCCAAAATACCCACATGGTGATCAAATTCGTCCACTAGATCGTATAAAGCGGATGAAGAAGCCTTTTTTACATTGGGAATGGTGAACAAGGTTGCAAAATGATGTTTGAGTAGCAAGTTTGGGTTATCATACCGCTCACAAACCGATTTCCATGCGATCGTGAATTTGGCGGCATTAACCTCTAAATTAGCAACAATACGAGCAGCTTCCCCTCTAAATGCAGCCTACAGATAGTGCATTTTCTGCACAGGTGTCAAATGGACACTAGTGTGGATCATAGACTTGAAGATGTCCCGAAAGGCAATCCACTCGTAGGCGGTCGATCAGATAACTTACTGACCAGAGAGGCCTTGAGATCAAAATATAGATCCTGGAACTGGATTCGTTCGTCGGACAATGTTGCTTCAACTTCACTCTCGCCGTCAACACGATCTTCAATCTCTTCGATATCATCTTGAACACTCGCAAAGCCTGCCCATAATTGAGCAAGAGAATCGATCCCCACTTGTACTTGATGCCCTTGGCCCTCTCGAAATTGATCATTGAACTTTTTAATCAACGCAGCGGAGCCGAAAATGTTTGCTCGCTGGCGCATAAGTGTTTTGAGTTTCGCTGCATTTGATCGAACCGGCCTTTTCTTTGGCGGTGTAACTTTGATCATGCTCATTGTAATGAAATATAAAATAAATGCACCCACCTGGTCTCGATGTAATTCGTACCTTTGACGCAACCTCAAACCTGTCACACAGACACGTGGTGTTCCTTGAGTGTCTGATGGATTGCGTTACCAGCAAATATCACTGTGTCGACGATGATGATATAGGATCCTTCGAGAAATCGATCCTTCCAGAGGCGAGATCCACAGCGATAAATTCCGGCGTAACAGGTTAGTGCACCATGTGGCTCACGACGTTGAGAAAGATGGCTACCCTTAAGTACGACAATGCCGTCCTGCCCTTTGCTGCAACACACAATCCCGGGTTTCGGCACCAACTTTGTATACGATAATTTCTTCCTTCTCACGGGACTCGACGAGGGCGAACTGGGCGGCGAAGCTATTCGGCGACGACGGTTATTAATTTTGGCGAAAGTTACTTTTACCAGGGAAATTTCTTGGTTATAAAAAAACGTGTTCACTGTTCGACAATTCAATCACAAGTGTGTTATATTTCAATTGTAGTTCATCTGTATAAAGTAAATGTTGGCAAGTGTATGTGCACAAGGTTTGTATAGATAAGTGGTTGTACAAGGTAAGTATAGTTAGCGTTTTAGGTAAATATTTATTACAAACGTGCTTTTAAATTAATCGTGTTGAATCATTCAGCGTTGCCAACAGCTTTTCTGGACCCATAACCTGAAAGCTGAAACGAAGTGGAATTATCCAGCGAAAGCACTTGAATGTGAGAAACCGGGTGTGGTCGACACCACGCTTAAGTGCTGAACCTTCCGCAAACTGTAGTGTGAGAAACCGGGTGGGGTATTCACCACACTACTGTTTGATACCGAATCTGAAAAGCATAAAATGTTTGTCATCAATGCCGTTTCCGGCAATCAAAAAAGAGCGTTTTAGTTAGCCAAATAAAATGCCCCGAAGGCTAATACTCCATTACTGTACCACCGCCCTATCTGCTGAGAGGCATTCTATTCTAGCGAAACATATATTTATATATATATATATATATATATATATATATATATATATATATATATATATATATATATATATATATATATATATATATATATATATATATATATATATATATATATATATATATATATATATATATATATATATATATATATATATATATATATATATATATATATATATATATATATATATATATATATATTGGGAACAACGACAGATATAATTATAGAATGCTAATTGCCTTTTTTGACAATAATCGTTTACGTTAAGCGCCCAGCAAGTGGAAGTCATTCTACGTTAGTCCAATTTGTTGGATGTTTATTCATTGAACACCCGACATCCTCAACTGGCCGTTACTGTCAAGCTGGCGTAAACGATTATTGCCAAAAAATTGCCCTTTTTTACTTTTTTACATATTACGAACTAAACAATTTAGACCGCCATTATGGCACGTAAAAAGCTGGATAGTGCAGGACAATACCTCACTAATCCCTTAAGAGTTCATGCGAGCAAGCTTCTAATTTTCTAATCTGTCATTGTTCAACCACTTTTTGATGATTCATAGGTCGTTGAATGCGAAATTTTATGCTATCTTTAAATTTTTATTAAAACAAAGACTCTTCTTTAGAAGAATTGCAATTTCCCTTTTTTCATTAAAAAATCGGAAAATTATGGTTGTTTTCCTATTATTGTTCCAAATACGCATAGTAGTTGCCATAAAGGAACATAACATAGAATTCATTTGGAAAGGTAATTTTTTCTTCATTTCAGAAATTTAAATCGGTTGAAAAATGACCGCGTAGAAATTTTTTTAGTGCCGAAAGTTCCGAAAATAAGTTTTTTGCCATAAATCAAGATTTTGAGAGTATACAACATTTTTCATCATTATTTTTCGTTGCATTTGATGAGATCTACAACCTATACGAGGTCGCTTGCAAAATACAAAATCACTGTAGCACCGTGTGGTCTATGTAATATTTTAAATCACATTATAAAGGTTTAACTTATAACTACAATACAAAAATGCTCCGTAGGGTGGATGTACCAACGCAAGTAAACAATAAGCATTATAACTTATTTTTTGTCTCTCTTCTAATGCATTGTAATGAATATGGGTTTTCGTTCTCACATAATATGAATGTTTTACGAAAATTACCTTTAGTCCGTCTCGAACTGAGGTACCTTGCCTCGTCCTTCACGGTAAGTGTGCTGCGTTTGCTCCCTAGACTATATTGCACATGTTCAATTGAAATGAAATATGCCGAAATTAATCTTCAAAAAGTTGCATAACAAATAAACCCACAGCATTACAATAGCATTATATCGGCTTTTTTTTGACTCTGTAACGGCACTAAAGGCACTTGTAAAGCTTACATGCTTTAAAGATCGTTGAAGCATCCCAAGCAACCAGAAGTTCGGATAATACTTAAAAAGCACACTTTAAACTTCACATAAAGTTCTTAGCAAACTTTCAAGCTGCTTAAGCTTTAATGGAGCTTTAAAGCTGCTTACGCGGCTATTAGAACATAAAACGTACTGAAAAATTACCTAAAACGAGAAGCTTATGCAGCTCCCTTATACGAACTTTTGGTTGCTTGGGATGTACGCGTTATTTCAGCTTTATATACGCATATAGAGCAAGCGATAATGCTATATGTCGGCTGTGCAGTTATGCATTATTGATGCTAATATAGACCTTCATTGCATTGTTAATGCTGTAATGGAGTTTCAATGCAACATTAGTTCAAATATATAGCCAATATAGTGCAATGACTTAATGCTTATGGTTACTTAGGAATAGTAGCATACCTTAGGAAAACTTTTGCTAAAAAATCGATGAATAGACCTATGGGCAATGTTAATACATTAAACGAAAACTTTCAATCCCTACTTCATAGGAAAAATATATAACCAATTTATGTATTCAAACCAGCTGTACCACTATAGGAACACATGTACCAATAGTAGTACAATCGCTAATTTCGGTTCCTATTGTTGCAAGTCCCATTGATTTCTTATGGGACATTAGATCAACTATAGGTGCAAGAGAGCTCAAAATTCAAAGAAATGAAAATTTTTCGATAGTTTTTTGATCAAATTTTAAGGATAACATTTTCATTGTCGCATAAAATTAGTGCGATGAATCGATTAAAAAATGTTTGTTGATGGTTGGTACCTTAGTTAGGCGTATAACCCACTACTGCAACTATTGGTACACCTCAACTATAGGAGCACCCACCCTAAATACTGAAGAATTCTAAAAAATCCACGTTTCGCGAACTTTCTTTTCTCGCAGTACTAGAAACTGCTCAATTTCTATCTTCCTATAATCAACACAATTTTCGCTGCATTTTTATAATCAAATTGCATGGAGAAGATAGTTGTAGACAATGCACAGTGGTCCGAATCCAGAATTTAGGATGACAAAAACATTTGTGACTAAACGACTAGTTCTAGAGATTTCATTTCTTCGGAACAAATAATCTGCGTCAATTGAGGCATCTTTTGAGATGGGTGATATTAGAATGGTCCTAATTGTTTGTACGATCTTAAAATTATTTTAGAAATAAGAAGGGATAGAACAATGAGGTGTTCCGCAAAATTATAGTATTTGTAACTTTAATGGTTTTAATTTTACAGTTATTAGAAAGATGTGTGATAGGGTAACCCTAAAAAATCAGTTTTTTCATTATAACTTTTTAAATAATTTTTTTCCGTCAATAGTGTCTTCACAAAACTTTTAGAGCTTATTAAGACGAATAATATTTATATAGACAGATTTGAGATAGCTCATTTAGTTCAGAAGTTATGAGCATATTTAGCAAAAAAATGTTGATATCTCAAAATGGAGCAAATGAAATTGATTTCTTCTTTTTGCATTTGAAAGACAACAATTGATAGTATGTTTTATTAAAAAATGTCAGAGGTGATTTTTGTTTTACTCATTTTATTTTAGTTTGAATATTGAGAATATTATTATTATTTGTAGCATTAAAAGTAAAACGGTCAGTGTAACCTAGCAACTATTTTTAAAACAAGATCAGATAGATAAACAAAATCTCAAATAAAACTGCCCGATAGTGTCGAAGGGCCCGGTGCGTTGTTGTTTCCAATGTGTTTCGTTCCGCCTGAGCCGTGGAAAACCTTCCCAGCACTCCGTCATACTGTGGCGACGGGTCCGCTTACTTAATATTTAGGTCACAGCCGTGTTAGAATCCATATAGGAAGCGGAAAACCTTCTTAGCACCCTGCTCAAGTGTGGCGAAGCGCCCATGCATGCTTTAAATTGTCACGAGTAATCAAGATGTGTGCACCATCTGGAAGATCGTAGAAATCCGGAACATTATTTTTCCCATTTTCAACAAGATCATAGGGTCCGAAGTAAGCAGCAATATTTTTTAAAACATCTTCAATGTTGGCAACGCTGCTGAATTTTCTTGAGTGGTTTTCTCGAAACTTGCCGATAGACTTATTCCTCATTTTTAATGCCTCTGTGAAGAGGCATTAGAAACGAGGAATAAGTCTATCCGCAAGTTTCGAGAAAACCATAGCAATACATAGAGTAGAATGGGGTCAAACATGTACGGGTGTACAATAAGTATAGGGGTATCTTTGCAATGTTGTTGCAGAGGTAGCTCGTGTTGCGTGAATTAGATACAGGGTAGAGAACATCGTTGAAGGCTATCATTTCGGTTGTTGCCGTGAAGCAGCTGTATTAGTTATGACGTCGTTTATGTTTTGGCGTGTTGTTCTGCGGAAACGAATTGTCTTTCGTCCTCAGTACAGTACATTTAATCAATGTGAAAAACGTCAAGTCTTACGTAAAAATTAATGTTGAATACGAGTATTGTGTTGGTTTTTTTTTATATTTTTGTTTTTGAAAAAGATTCGGACAACAACATGGAACATACGCTACCAACAGGAAGAAAAGCATGCTTGGCGATAGACGAATTATGTACCAAAAGCTTATGAAGGGTTGGAGATAGCGGAACCAACCATACTTGTAGCTGCCCGGGATACGTCGATTACAGGATTAACTCAATCTGAAATACCCTCGGAAGTGACGTTGTATAATCGCTTAGAACGTGGGGATTCGATTGAGTTAATTGTGATATTACGGCGTTTCGGATGGACACAACACGCCTGCGTTCGCCTTTTCGGATTCAACACTTGCTTTCGGGTGGACAATACGGACTTCGGACAAAACAATCCGCAAGTTCTACTGTTAGAATTGGACTGCAATGTATATTCAAAAAAATAAGATTTACATACAAATTTTCTTAATGACTTACAAAGTTTGTTCATATAATAGAGAGAGAGACAAATTCCTAGCTTTCCAGATCTATGCATGACGCGGCAATTACAAAGTTTACTTAGGAGACCTATGCCGATTAGTTCTGTTTACTTTGTAACCGCTGGTTCCAAGTAAATATGCTTGTGCCACAAGCTGGTTTGTTACCCGATAATACTCAGGAACTCATTTTGTGTTTTGTTGCGGGCATGTTCTGACGCATGTTAGGGAAAATATTCGTTTCACAGGATTGTGATGTTCAGAATATCCCTATAGCCAGCGTTAGTTGAGGGAGGTTTGAATCTTGGATAGATATCCCCTGCTCTATCGCAGACGTCTCATCTGGTATCAGGGTTGCCAGGATACATTGGGCTAAGATTAATAGATTTTCCGGTTTTTTTTAAATAGATTTAATCCGACTTGACCTGAAGAGTTTAAAACTGATGTTTGTTCTTTCTGTCCGTGACTATTGCAGGAGTAAGAAGTGCGCGTCGTGAATTAAGTTTGGAGGTTAATAGTGCCTTATAGTGGTTGAGGAAGAAAAGTTGAAAACGTGGTTAGATTAAAAATATTGTAAATTATTTAAAAGTTTATATGTGTAAAACTATTTAAATATTCCTTATTCTAGTTCTTAAAGATAATCATTGCTACAAGATAGTGGAGTTAGATAGAGAAAAGTGATAAAAAAAGTGATAAAAGGTAAGAATAAAATTTAACAAAAGATAGAAGGATAAAATTTTAAGTGACGGTATGTGTACTAATCCACTGCTCGACAGGTCCCTCGAGCGGGCCTTTTAATGTTTCCCGCTAGAAAATCCTGGAACGTGTCATCTACGTAACATCCACGCGGTTCGGAAGGCTAGGTTCGAGTGGTAAATTATTAGCCACGTTGGTTCCACCACAATCGCCTGGAAGGTACTAATCCGCATTCCCTTCGGTCATTCGGGGTAGTGCGAGGAGAAAAACGGACAGAAAATTAGATTTCCTGCTTCTGGGAGAGCGTCTATTGTGTTTTCGTTCCACACCATCAATACCCAGCAAGAAATCGGTGACTGAAGGAACCAGAATCACCACGGCATCACAGGTACCGCTAACCATCCTTTTGACAGTCAAAACCACCCGAACCGACCCAGCGTCCGATGTACGTTCCACCATCATTGTCATCGTTAAAACCTGGGACGGGACGTGCAAAGTGAAAAAAAGCAAATGTCACCGCGAACCGGCAATAGCCTTTCATTGCGAACCGGACCTATCTTGACGATTTTCATTTTCTTGAAAGCAATAACGTTTGGGCAGTATCGTTATTTCCTGGCAAAGTCTATGACGTATTAAGAACAAAATGTTTGCATTTATAAAATTTGTTTTGAATCTATATGTATATGCTAAAAAACCTTTAGATATATTTTGAGGTGGAAAGAAGTTCCTATTGCTATCAGAATGCGTTAAAGAAGATATTTTTTTTCTATCCGCACTGCTCCCGGTATATTGACAATTAATAAAACGAATGAATATTCCATATAATTGATTTTGTTACTATGTTTTAATTGCCGCAAGGTTCTACTGTATCGATTTTATTGGTTATTTTCGGCTAATTTGAGACTAAGAGAAACGAAAGCAATGAAATTGAAAGACGGATAGGTACTCTAGAACGTATCAGTTATAAACTTAGAATGGAAAACTAGGACTAGGCAGGCTCATATGGACATGATCGAAAGGAAATGTGAAGAATTCTTTGCCTTCTGCTAAGTAGGAGTTGGGCGTTACACCCAAATCTACTGCATGGTCTATGGTAGAACATAACTTATCATCATGTTTTACAGCTGACGCCGGTAAAACATGATGATGTGCCACTTTTCGTTTAATTGATTTTACGCTGCTGTAATTGTGCATCAATTATATAAAAGCTCAATAATGAAATTGCCACAAAACTAAGAAAGTTAAGAATTTGGTATCAAAAAATAAATTCCAGGCTATTTTAGGATGCATTTATTAGATTGTTACAATTGTTGCTTTATTATATATATTTTCATGAAAAAAAATAATATTTTAAAAAAATATTACTTTATTTTCTAACAAACAAATAATTCCATTCGTGAGTTTGATCACCTTAGCGACCGACAAATGCATATTTATATTAGACAGTGAAAAATTAATGCCGAATATATTTATTGAAAATTTTGAGGAGTATTTTTTGAATAATCAGTGAGATAATTATTTTATAAAATTAGTTAAACACTATGAAAAACTTGCCATCACCTTGTGTGAATAAGATTGGAGATTGTCAGATAAATAAATTGTAGATTGAATCATTTTTAAGTAGTAATTGTAGAATATTTTATTAATTTATTCTTTTGTTGATATTTTAATTCATTAAATAATAAAAAAATTAAATAAAATTCAAATTTTGTTTGCTGCCACCGAATGATCGGCACCTGACAGATCACAACCCAAGCAGCATTCAAAGTTTTATAGCACGCTACAAGGGTAATCTAAGTTTTATGAGTGGCTATAAAACTACCATAAAACTTCAAATGTTACCAGGGAAGGCCGATGTCCAAAACCTATGCTGGGAATAGGAAATAACGGTTAGATATGTTTTCTATGACATGCAGTCAAATTCCCAAATTTCGCTACTAATCACATGCACTGATTATATACTGTGTCCAGCAGAGTTGAAAATATTCAAATTCATTGAATTAAAATTGATTATATTCAGCAGCAAGCAGCTGAAAACGTTAAACGTATCATATGCTTTATAGGCATATGAATATTTTTTTTTTCTATTCACCGCGAATCGCAACAGGTTCATTTTCAGCCGTCAAATAAGAGCTTCGATTATTTTTACCTCTGGTGTCTAGTGTAATTATGGCGTAAATTACGTCAAGATTTCGTTGCACATTGTTTTTTTTCACCGTAAGAGTTTAAATATTTTCAATTATCAACTTTCTAGAAATCCGTCTATTTATCTCAACGATTTCTCTGACGTCACCGCAGAATTCGCGGAGTAGCAAGCCTCGCTTCTGAGAGCCGTGGTAGCACACTTCTGTCAATTCAAAAACAGCCAACAAAATTCTGATAAATAATCATAGTAACCTGTCTCCGCGTTTCCCGCAGGGAGGAGTACAGAAAATCTAGAACTAGAAGCTCCTTTTCCTCCTATTTTGGGTTGCCATAGCAAAAATAACTTGTACAACTGAATCAACTTATGAAACATTGCGTCTCTCGTTCAAATTTGAGGAAAATAATGTATGCGTAGAAATTAGTTTAACTTTCTCAGCAGAAAGGTTATGCAATTGCTTTGTTTATATCAGACTGGTGAAATTGATCAATCGATTGCGATCTATTAGTCTATGACAAGACAAATTCAAAATTCTTGTAAACAGTTATTTAATTTTCGGCTCAAGGTAAAAACTAATGTCTCTAGATAAAAATAGGTACAAAACTCTACTACTTGACAGTTACGGGTAATGAAGCAATAATCAGATTATTCATATGAATGATAACATAATTTATGTCATGTGAAAGCTACATCATTTTTCGTACATCATTGGCACAACTTGTACCTCATCTGCACAGCTCTATCATTGACCTTTGCTTGAAATTATATTGTGAACGAACTTTTCCTTGCAAAATAACAACAAAATCGAGAGGGAAAAAGAAGACCGTCTTCGCATGTCCCGTCCCAGGTTAAAACCACCAGCAAACACCCAACAAATCACAGGAGGTTTTCAATCAGAAATCGCCGATCGTCGCCCAGTGGGTTATCCCGCTGATCAATATTGTCCTCGCCTGAAAGCATCGGATCCGTAAACGTAACGCTGCATCGATTGACCTCCGGCCGGAGGCACCGTTCCAGTATACATTAAAACCGCAAGTACACATTGATCCGTCACAAATGTAGACTAATATGTAGGGCAATAAATTGTTATAGATAATGAAAATTGTTAGATTGATTGGTTAGACATTAGACGTTACATTGGCTTCGTCAACCGATTAGTATGCGCATTCCGGATCCAAAAGGGATCATCAGCCCTCGCCTCCGATAGTCCACCTTGGAAGATCAAACATCCGTAGTAATTTGAGTTTTTAAAAAAAGACCACTTGAATATCCTTTCACCTATGTGAATCGTCTTGCGATAGTGATTAAACCCCCCCTCCTGTTAACGTTCCCGCACTCTGAACAAGCGTTTTGGTTAGAACGACTGCGGTCAGAATAAACGACCCTGTGAGCATAATTTCCCCACCCACTGAGCATAGAAAGAGAGTAGCCGAGGGGGTAACAACTTCATTATCTTCCCGCAGTCTAGACGGCATCTCAAAATTGCCTTATATAATATATTTTTAGTGTATTTATGGGATATTAACACCAGTATACGGTTTTATGATGATTGTGAAATCTTTTACGGTCCCTAAGGTCGGACTGGAGCTTAATTTTGCTTTTATTAAACATTATAGGGGAAAGTGGTTGGTTGCCGGCACTGGTCGGTTGTCGGCACCCCTACGTAAGTTTTGACAGAAAGTAGACATGGACATTCTGATAAATATCATTTATGTGTTATATTAGCACGACCTGTTTGTGCTGTTTTTGTGGAAGTTTTTTCGTTGAACTTTTTTTTCGGCTCAGAGCTGTTTAGGCGTTTTTGCCTTTTGTCTTTATGTTTAGCAATAACTAACCGTTTTGGCCAATTTTCTCTATCTTTATTTCAGAGAGCGAGTAAAGGCGCTATAGCCTTGGCTCATCAGCCAGGACAGGGCTAATAACCTCTGCCCCATCCCAGGAACTCAGGACCAAAGGAGAGCACTTAACCCTCTTAGCAAAGTCACTCTCAACGATTTATCAAACCCCCATCAAATTGAAACGGTTGTGTACGGTTGTCCACGTTTCTTCCTTATTCAAGGTTCAAAATAATCCGTTGATTAAATTATTCATTAAATGAATAATTTGACTGCCGTATAATTTTGAATCATCTTTATTTTGTACGCTGCACAGTTGGCCTGGCCGCTTTAATGCTTGTGTCATATTGAATATGTGCCACAAACATTAATAATGACAAGAAAAATTGTGGGCGAACGTCTACAATTTTCCAGGATCCCTACATGTATTGGCTGTGTATGTGTAGACTAGACTAGATTAATGCATGTCATACATACTCCAAAATTTAATACAACATTGCTGAACACAAAATGACGAACAAATGGATTTAATCCATGCAGTACAACAAAATATATATGCAGTTCAAACCTTATACGACTTTTCCTCCGAATTTTTCCAAAGGGGGCCCCGTTTATCACGACAGAACGAAGGTTTAAGCCAGAATGATAAAAGATTTCATCATTTTCTGCTATACACCAAATAGTCATTATTAGTTGTTAAAATTCAGATCGATTTAAATCAAAACATCAATTATCTTTACCCCAAGATTCGAAAATTTATCTCGACCCCGTCACGATGGATACCGCATATTCGGCTGAAATCATCAACAAGTTTAGCAACATGAAGCTTCGTAAGGAACCTGAGTACGGAAAACTAAGTCCGGAGCAAACTCTAGACGTCTTCGAGCCTTTGGATAATAGACCGAACTCATCCTTCATTCCTGCCGTCTGCAATTTTCAAACAGCTCGAAAGATGGCGCAAGAGAATTTAGAACATCAACCTCTACCAGATGCTGTAATGGACATTGCGTTTCGAAAAGCACAAGTGGCTGGATCATCTAACCCTGGGGTAGCCCTAGAAGTTGGGCCATATGCGACTGGTAATAGTTAAGTAAATAAGTAATACTAAATACAGTTTACATTTTCTTTCAATTTTAAAGGTGTAGGTTGCAAAAATTACAAAGCTGGGCCAACAAAATGTACTAAGTATAGGGTGTACAGACCAAAAACAAGTGGTGTAGTCCCAAAACCTCTCAGTGCATCTGGAATGAATGAAAAAATGCCTAAATTCAAAAAACGAGAAAATGCATGTGCCATGGATTTGGCCATTGGATGGGACTACCGTACTAAGCGTGACCCGAACTATGGTATTTATTTAGATGGATCTAAAGCATCGGTAGCACCACCTATTTTTGAAGTCGTTGAATCGCCAAAAGAACTCAATTTACCTAACGGTTAGTTGTACATCGTGTGTTTTCAATATTTTAATAATTTACGCTTAATTACAGTCGTTCATTCTGGAGGGGTGTTCTCCAACACGCTTGGAGAGAAGGACTTCTTTGATCGTGATATTATTCGCCAACATGACGACTATACTAAAAACTATAATTTAGCCAACCGATGCAAGTGTAATGATAGTGCCGCATCGAAGTCAACTAAATCGGAGAGACTAGGGAATAGACATAATATCAGTTCTAATAGTGAGATGGATACACGGGAATGTGCAGACTTACCGAACTTGGTCGATCAGCGGAATAAAACGGCACCAAGTAAAAGGCAGCCAGCTGATCAGGAAGTTTGCGTGCATAGTTCAGCACAGCGTACACCAAGCGAAAAGCAGAAGGATTGCAAAATTCCTCGCATGTGTCATAATTCACATCAGGATGAAATCACGTACAAAGTGCAACACGAATTTAGATGTGCATTCAAAGCGGGAATTCCCCAAAGTAATTCATCAGGAACGGTTGCCAGCTTTGATAGTGGGATTTCAAACTGTTATCAGAAAAACAACACAAAGAAGTTAATTATCCCTAAACCCAGAAACCCGTACATAAAGAAGAACTATATTATTGACACATTGGCGCCTCCATTCGCTTTTTGGAAAAAAGGGTCAGGTTATCCGGATTATTGGCGTTTAGTAAGTGTGTATCAACATGCATATAAGCCAGCAGAAAAGCGCAAATATCCACTGTTAAAAACTGTTTATCAATAGAAGTCCTTCTTTAGAGAACTATTCGCAATTTAATCAAAATGTTATAAATTATCATCGATTATAAAGCAAATAAACACTTGTTTTTCTTCAAAGTTCATACATCGTTGCTGGCTAAAAAACGAAAAAACTATTGTTGCGTATTCTGAAAGTGCATACTTTCGAAAATATCTGTGCAAAGTTTCACCCCGGTCGGAGCACAATTTTCAAACTACAGCCGTTTGCAGCGCGCTGTTGCTATCCATGAATGAACAACACAAAACATTGAACACGATTATCTCGGAATGGAGTTTACTGAAAATGATCGTTGTGATGAATGTGATATCTCAAAAACTGCTTAAACGACTTCCATAACTTTTCGTTTAAATTGTTCGTATTTACATTCTCGTGTACTCGAAGAATTCATTTTTCATCCGACATTTTTAGATTCTTTGCAATGATTTTCTGTTTAAAATTTTGAATACCTTAAACATCGACTTTTTTGATTGCCGCTTTTCTCAAAGCCAGACGAGTGGGAGACAGAGCAGAAAACATGTGCGTGGTAGTAAAGACGCTGAATCCATCTGGATAAAGACTCGCCATCTCTTCTCTATCTTATTCTTCATTCCAATCGAGCACGAGATTTGTCAAAAACCGAGGGGTGATTCACTTAGGTATTTTCGATTCAGGCTAACGTATTGAATGGCGTATTAGTGTATTTTGCACGTATTGAAATGTAATGTGGGTATTGACGAGTATTCATGCATTAATTGATTTGTTTTTGTGATTGAACGTATTTTAGCATGTATTGCGATGGAAGTAATGTAGGGTAAAGACTTAATTTTCGCCCCATTAAGGAGGGTGCCACATTTTTCTATTAATTACGCAGTCTACAGTCTATGAAATGCACATAAATTGGCATCAGTATCCTTGCTTCGTTCCCAAGAACCAATTTAAAACCAAAAATGTCCTGAGAATGGGGAAATACTTCTGTTTGAGCGCCACGAAAACTCGAATCGAATGCTCCCATTTTCGCACTACCATATGGGCCAATGCGTTGAACAAAGATGGCAAACGCTGCTCTAACTAACGGCTTCAAATGGGTAGGGCGATAATAGAAATAGGGCGAAAATAGTCTCCACACCCTATTTGTGTATTTCATGTATCGAAAAAATTGAAGTGTATTTTGACGTTTATGTTGATGTTTTCGTTGTGAATTTTTCGTGGTCTTGAAACATTTAATTTTTCTACTCCGGTTTAAATTTTTTGATTTTTGATTTACAAAAGGTGTGAACAGCATTAAAACAACAGTGATCGTGATGTGTGAGTACGGTGAAAACTTTTTCATAGCAAATGAACAGTTCTGGTTGGCTTTGGAATCATTTTCCAACCAGAAAATACCTGTTTACTTAAAAAATGTTTTATCAGTGAACGGAAATGGAAATATTTCTGCATTCATAAACATTCGAAACACCAGTTTTGCAGAACTGGAAGCCACTATATTTTCGTTCTTCCCAAATGGTAGCAAAGGGACAATTGACACACTTTATTTGTATCGGGATTCACCAGATATGTTCAAGATTGTTCCGGGCCATCGTGAGCTCGTGCTTGATTTGGCAAATAAATTGCTAGCTCAAAGAAGTGAGTTCTTTCAGGTTAAATTATTCTATGACCTCGATATGTGCATGACTAACATTCTTATAATGGTTTCAGATGTTATCCTTAAAAACGCTTTTAATCCACCTAACAGTGTGATGAGACATTTCTTATACCTCTTATCACTCTCTTCGGATATTATATCGTTTGAGAACGTTTAGAGCTTGATGCTTCGCGATGTTTTTGATAACACATACTACATGAGATAGTGGCAGGACTCAGAGAATCGCTCAAATCAGCATAGGACAACATCAGTGCTAGAAATCTCAAACCAAATCAATGGGAAAGCGACGAAATGGCCCATAAAATAGACATACAAACGAATTATTGCTAATGCTCTGTTATTAAAATATCTAAATTCCTCAATCAATGCATTGTGGTAGGAAAACTGAATTTTCCTAAAGGGGTTATATATTGTACTGAGCCAAAAAAATCGATTTTTTTAATCGATTTGAAGTTTATACTTTACTCAAATTTCCAACGCGACTGAGAACTAAGAAATCAACGCCTTTTCTTGAAAAGGGCGATACTAGCAGTGATACCATTCAAAGAAAATCAACAGTGAATATTTCCAGACTTGGTTTTATTTACTATTTAGGAGCTATTGTGTTTTTTACATCCTAGATTGCATGATTCAGTGATCGAAACCCAAAACTTCATAAAGTATTTGAATTTATTAAATTAAAATTTGTTTTTGCTATTCAAATTGACAAAATGATAGTATCGCCCCTTTGGCGATTGTTTACTTTTTCGGTCCCACCTATCAGCATTGAAGTATCGCCCTTACGTTTTTTTACAATAACTAACGTTTTACACCACAGATTTCGTCCGGGTTTTTTCAATAGCGATCATTGTTACTATTTACAGCTGGTATCAGCTTAATAATCCTAAAAAATACGAAAAAAACAGTTTCGCTCCTAAACTGCTAGCAAAAAAAGTATCGCCCTGTTTGTTTGCATGGAGCGTCGAGGGCGAAACTTTAAATAAACAAACAAAATACAGTTTCGCCCGTTATATTTTTGCTGTAGTTTAAGAAAGCAATATCGTAGAATCCAAATTTTTAGGTTAATTTGTTGCGTTTCAAAGCCCTCATTCGCATGTATGAAAGAAGCCTTATGTTTACATTTGTAAGTATCTCCCTTTTCACAAAAAAGCGTTGAAATGAAATCGCAGCTTCTGATATCACGCTATCTCTGAAGTGCATGCGTGCATAGTTCCAAATTTTACTTCGACATCGACTTTTTCTAAAGGTGACTTCCCAGTAGTATCCTTGATTTGAATTATTATCGCTAATCCTAATGCCAAAGAACAAATAAAAACCTCTCGAAAACGAACCGTTTGGGAAAATCATCATCATTACTGGAATTTTCATTTTCACGAAACTTTTCGATAACCTTCCGTCACTTGCGTTAATGCACTGGGTGCACAGTGCTCTGAAAATCTAGCGAAATCGTCTTAAAGCACTTGCGGGTCTAATTCAGAGCTATCTGCGCGGCGAGTTAAATCTGTAAAGAATACTAAAAATTAATTTCTATTCCATAATTTTCAATTCATCAATTCGAGAGATCGTGCTCACCACAAGCCATGAAAAATAGACTACGTTGTGAAGCGATGGTCACTATTTATTAAAAAATCGCGGTTAAATAAAAAATAAAACTATTAAAAAATTTCAAATAGTTTATAATTTTCACAAACTTATTAGGAAAAATGGCTTTCGTAATATTGTGAAAGCTGAAAATTTCAGTATTTTCTCTATCTGCAACATATAAACCCTTAATTATACCAATTAATTGGTATACGAATTGGAATAGGTTCGCCAAATTTTGGAAGAAGTCTATAGTCCCTTGAAAACTACCTAAAAATTGTTGTAGTTCGATGCAATAATAAATCCCCAAAAATGAAATGTACCTATTAAAGTGAAACATAGTGAATAATACATATCAGTCTCATGGTGTATTTTAGGCTGACAAAATGGGGACATTGACTAAATCGGGCAATTTTTTTTCTTTATAATAAACTGAAGCTGTTAAAATATTCTTCCCGTCCCTTGATGTGGTCTGATAACTATTTCTGATTATGATGAAACTTCAAGAAAGGATTTACTCGAATTCAGTCTTGTTCGTCTGCTAGAGCCCATCAAACATGTGTTCATATTTGCCTGATAAAATCGGGGTTTCAATGTATTATAATAGATATTCAACATTTGAAGAAGTTTCTTGTGAACGAGTGTAGAACGACTTTGTTTCTACTTACTTGAAGTCAGCGGCGTAGCCAGAAATTCGGTTTGGTGTGGGTTTGGTGAAAATCGATCTTACTGTCCAAACGGCATAATTCCGAAACCATAATTTTTCAAGTTTTAAAATTATGCAGAATTATTTTTCAGAAAATAGTAACAGAGTTCGTGTCTTTAGCGAATTTTTTGAGTCTTTATTGTAGTCATGAATATTAACCTGAGAAAATTCACCATAAATACTTCTTGGACGATATACCGTCAGAATTATTTTATCAAATGATGCGCTGTTTAACGTTTGTAAAACTCATCGAAAATACTAAACCTCCGAAATTGGCGGTTTCAGAATGATGCTATCTTGACCTTAAATTACCGTTTTTGAGCATTTGACCTATACATATAATTGGCCATACAACAAAAATCAAATGCTCATCAAAATCGATCAGGACCTGCTAGATAGAGATGGTCGGGTTTCATTTTTTTCGAACCCGAACCCGACCCGAACCCGAGAGCTTGAAAATTGAAAAACCCGAACCCGACCCGAGCCCGAAATTATAAAATTTGAAAAACCCGCACCCGACCCGAGCCCGAAAATTTTAAAATAAGAAAACCCGGACCCGACCCGTACCCGAGAATGAAAATTTTGTAAAACCCGAACCCGACCCGACCCCGAGAATTTTAAAATTTGAAAACCCGACCCGAACCCGAAAATTTTTAATTTGAGAAACCCGATCCGAACCCAACTTGCTAATATGGAGAATCCACCAGATATCTCGAAGATTTTTAATTTTTGGCACCCTAGGCTCATCCTAGAATACTAGAATCATTCGAATCTGAAGTAGCACCATACGCGTTGAGTTATATCTGCTTATGGCGAAACGAATTACTGGCGAGTAAAATCCACTTTTTTATTTGCTATTATTGAACGTCGAGTATGTAATGTTATGAGAAACTTACAAATTGTCGATATATTAAACGAAATGTAGAATAAATCGGTCGCTAACTCATGGGGAAACAAAAAACTTAATGGTGACAGTTTCAAACAACCTTGCCCGTCGTACTTAACTAAAATTTCTAATTTTGTATCAAAAGCGAATTCTATACATTTCTTTTCTAGGAAATGTAAAACCATTCCTGCAAGGCAGTTTGGTATAATATATCACATGTTAGCTATGGTAATTTACCAGAGCAGTACCACCAAATTTGTGATTTCAATATATGGGAATTGTGAAATCGTCCGGGGCCCGGGATACAACTTCCTTTTTAGTCAATGGTTACAGTTTATTTTAAATGCAAGCATTCTTTATCATAAATCAATTTGATTATTATTAAACTTCTATTAAAGCAGGTAAAACCTATTTGTTGCATTTGACCAACTTAACAGTGCCCGCTTAAAGTTTGTTTGGGGTACAAATGTACCCCACAAAACCATTTACGTTAATGTTTTGTCATGTTTGCATAATTCCGAAGACATTATTTTATATTTTTTTTAAAAGCCAAACATCGATACACAGTAAACCAAAGACTTGTGAAAAATTGTATGTTTTAGAATAAAACTATCCAATTTAATTATAAATTTAATAAAAATTAGGCATATTAGAGCGATTTTAGTTTTTTGCTACGAATGTATCCTAAAAAACCGTTTACTTAGAGAAAAAGTCACGAAACCGTTGTAGGGTTAATGGACAATTATTATTCAATATGTAGCAAAAAGTACTACCATTACCTGCACTCGCAACACCCACTGTTTAATTTCGGATCAATAGATTGGTTTTTATTGTTACTACTTTCCGTAGATTTCTACTCGCTTTGCTTTGGACACTATTTGCTGTACGCTTTAGCTGAGTTTTACGCGTTTACTCTGACCGCGGCCTACGTATCGGTTTTAAAATACCTGTCGAAATTAATATTTTAAAACAGAAAGTTGAACCAATATTTTCCGATAAATTCCTGTTGATTTATTACTAATTATCATTAAAATTAAATCGCAAAGAGATTTTAGATGTGAGACACGTATTGTTGAATGCTCTCTCATGAATGTTCTTTTAAAACATAAAATAATTCAGTCAGTTTGCGAATCTGAAGAGATAGAATTTTATACAAGAATGAAAAAATACTATATTTGAGCACCAGAAAATACGACGAATTCTAGCGATTTAAAGGTGCTACCATTTGGTACAGTTATATGTGTCTTCCATTCGTATCACGAAGTATAAAAAAAGCTGGGTTTTGTGTATAGACAGCGTCAAGAAATGGTTGGGTTGTTTTTGTTCAAAACCCGAACCCGACCCGACCCCGACAATTTCTAATTTGAAAAACCCGAACCCGACCCGAGCCCGAAAGTTCAAAATTTTAAAAACCCGGACCCGACCCGAGCCCGAGAATTTCAAATTTCAAAACCCGGAACCCGACCCGAACCCGAGAAGCTTAAATCCATTGAACCCGAACCCGACCCGAAACCCGTCGGGTTCGGGTCGGGTTCGGGTTTCGGGTCTAAAAACCCGAACCCGACCATCTCTACGCTAGAGTAGAATGGAAATCGTCATTTTTCATAAATTTCTCTCTACATTCGAAAAGTGTTATCCTCGTTATTACGTTTTCGTGTCAACTCGACGCATTCCCAAAATAAAAACCTGTTTTAATCCACCTAGTAGTGCAATTGTGCTTTTCTCATTTGTCCAGACTACGATTCCATGGCTGGCAAATGCCTGGGCAATGCGCAATACAAGCCCGGTGGTTAGCCACAGTGGTCCTTAGCCTCTTGCCCAGGAACTCATATCTCTACCTCCCCGCGGAGCCGGCTGGGAATGTTCGGGTAGCCAACTCGTTGGGTATGCTCGGGTAGCCAACTCGTTGGTCGTTTGCTGACAGGGAAGGGGGGCCGTGTAGTTGCCGGCATACAATAGCGCCACGGATCCCCCTTTCCAAACGGGATAACCCCAATTCCAAGGCGTGAAGCGATCCGTGCCGAGGGGTGAATGATCGGGGGGGGGGGGGGGTGAAAAAGATGCCCGATCGTTAACGGAGCCTGTGGGACCTATTTTCTCGCGCAACTCGAGGGATTTAATATGAGTCTTTTTAGAAACAATAGTAAAAAAGTATGCGATGAGGAGGCTGAACCTCTTTGCCAAAGGGGGTCTGGCGAGGTCTCCCCCGACAGGGGCTGACAATGGAGCGAAGGTGGCTGTAAACAACAGCACCGAAGGAGAAATGGTTGTGGTAGGAGATAATACTACCAGCACGCTTGGCGGACCACTACCCGCGATGCAGGAAGTGGTCAAGCAGCTGGATAGTATTATCGAATTCACAAGCGAGAAGAATAACATCAGCAAGGATCTTAAACAGAACCTGCTGGTGCTTCGCCAGGCTGTTCGAGTCGCAAGACAAGAACAAGTAGCCTACATGGAGAGGTTGCCGGAAAGAGAGAAGGCTGACCGCGGTATCCAAACCGAGGTCTTCTCCTTCCACGGCGGAGCGACGATGGCGCAGGAGGCGATAGACTTCGCTTTATCGGCCACCAAACGCTTGATGGAGGGTGAGATTGCGAAGCGGCCTAGGCCTAGTGTAGGCGCGCGGAGCAACGCCAAACGACGTGCAACCAACAAGGCCAAACGTCGTTTGGGAGGCGCGGATCCGGGTGCGAAGGATCCCGCAGGGCGGCGACCCGAGAAGGCGACTTCTCAGCCTAAAAAGGCGAAAGTCGCAAATCGGGCGCATAATGTGGAGCGACCTGGCATCAGCCAGCCGGCGCCATCGGCAGAAGATGGTGAATGGCAGGTGGTCAGTAGGAAGCGGAATTCGAGCGCACCTCGACCCGCGAAGAAGAAGGCGAGGGACAGAGGAGAGGCCTTGCTGGCGAAAACCAACGGTGGTAGCTACGCGGAGGTCCTAAAATCGATGCGGGCGGCCGAAAGCCTCTCGAATTTAGGACAGGATGTGCGAAGCGTCAGACGCACCAAAGATGGCGAAATGATCTTGGTGTTGAAGCGTGGTGCACAATCCAGCGGAGTAACGTATAGGAGGTTGGCCCAAGAGGTCTTGGTAAACGGCGCTCAGATGAGGTCGTTGGGAGCGGAAGTGACTCTCCAGTGTAAGCAACTGGACGAGATCACAAACGCAGAGGACGTCGTTTCGGCCGTTAAACAGCAGTGCGGTGTTGAGATCCATCAGAACTCTGTACGTATCAGGGAGCGGTTGCTTGGCACGCAGGTAGCTTACTTCAAGCTACCGTTCGCGGAAGCCAAAAAAGTAACTGATAAAGGGAGCTTGAAGATCGGATGGTCAGTATGCCCAGTTAGCATACCCCAGCCGCCTTCAGTGGACCGGTGTTTTAAATGTCTGGAGCCAGGCCATAAGTCATACGACTGCAAGGGCCCAGACAGGAGCAAGTTGTGTCGTCGCTGCAGCGAGGCGGGACACAAGGCGCTGAAATGCGAGAGGTCACCCAAGTGTCTCATCTGCGCTAGCAAGAAGCAGAGCCGCAACCATGTTATGGGCGGACCTGCGTGTCCCTTCGGGGAGGCGGGAAAGAGGAAGCAATGGCAAACGTCACGCAGCTGAATCTTAACCACTGCGCACTTGCTCAGCAGCTGCTGTGGCCGTCGGTATCGGAGTCGGGGATAGATGTCGCCCTTCTATCCGACCCGTACAACGTCCCTGCCGACAACGGTAATTGGGTGGCGGATGGGTCTAGAATGGTGGCAATCTGTGCAACGGGACGGTTCCCGGTTCAGGAGGTAGTACAGTCCTCTGCGGAGGGTGTCGCGATTGCCAAGATCAATGGTGTGTTCTATTGTAGCTGCTATGCCCCAACCATGTGGCCAATAGAACAGTTCAACCAGATGATCGATAGGCTTTCGTCTGACATGGTGGGTCGAAAGCCGTTTGTCATAGCGGGTGATTTCAACGCTTGGGCGGTGGAGTGGGGCAGCCGCTGTACAAATAGTAGGGGCCAAGCGCTTCTGGAGGCGCTTGCGAAACTCGACGCAGTGCTAGTCAATGATGGTTCCGCTAGCACATTCCGTAGGAATGGGGTCGAGTCGTGGATTGACGTAACGTTTGCTAGTCCAAGTCTGGTCCCAGACATGGACTGGAGGGTTGACGAGGGCTACACCCATAGTGATCACCTAGCAATACGCTTCCAGATCAACTTTGGTGTGCAGCATCCGAGGGTGGGTAATCCCTGTCAGGTACGCGGGTGGAAGATCAATCACTTCGACAGCGAAGTTTTCACCGCGGCCCTGGGACTGGAGGCCAACACCGACAGTCTAAGCGGGGATGCACTGGTAGCTGTTCTACCACGCGCGTGCGACGCCACTATGCCGAAGAAAACCCTGCCAAGAAATGGCAGACGTTCGGTATATTGGTGCTGAGGAGGTTAGAGTGGAACGACGTGAAGTGTTTCGTGCTGCGAAATCGGCCCTTAACAAGGCCATCAAGCGCAGCAAGAGAGCGTGTTTTGACAATTTGTGCGAGGAGGCCAACGTGAATCCGTGGGGCGATGCCTACAGGATCTTTATGGCAAAGACCAAAGGGGGCTCCTCACCCCCAGAACGGTCGCCAGAACGGTTGGCGAGAATTATCGAAGTACTCTTCCCGTCCCGAGCCATAAGCCCCTGGCCCCGGCGCCGCAAGGCACGGCGGGTACAGACGACATGGTGGCCCTGGTGACGAATGAAGAGCTACTTGCAGTAGCTAATTCTCTAGCGATGAATAAAGCTCCAGGGCCTGATGGAGTTCCAAACAGCGCTCTCAAGACAGCGATCATGGCGAACCCGAACATGCTCAGGTTGGCTATGCAGAGATGCCTTGACGAGTGCCGTTTTCCGGATAGATGGAAAAGGCAGAAGCTGGTACTGTTGCCGAAGGCCGGGAAGCCGCCTGGTGACCCATCGGCGTACAGACCAATCTGTCTGATTGACACGACGGGCAAATTGCTTGAGAGGATTATCCTCAACAGGCTAACTCCATACGCAGAAGGTACGGAGGGCCTGTCAAGTAATCAGTTCGGTTTTCGAAAGGGAAAGTCCACGGTGGACGCTATCAACTCAGTGGTAAGGACTGCCGAGATAGCGATCCAACGGAAAAGGCGGGGCATTCGATATTGTGCGTTAGTGACACTTGACGTGAAGAACGCATTCAACAGCGCAAGCTGGGATGCCATTGCGCTCTCGTTACACCGGCTTGGTCTGCCGGTGGGCCTGTACCGGATCTTGGAAAGCTACTTCCAGAACCGTGTACTATTATACGAGACCGATGCCGGTCAGCGAAGTGTTCTTATTACCGCAGGAGTCCCGCAAGGTTCAATCCTGGGCCCGGTATTATGGAACCTTATGTATTACGGGGTTCTGAGACTAAAGTTCCCTCCGGGTGTGAAAATCGTCGGTTTCGCCGATGATGTCACCCTGGCGGTCTACGGGGAGTCAATCTCCGAGGTAGATCTAACGGCGGCACACGCGATAAGCATAGTGGCGGAATGGATGAGCGCGAGAGGCCTAGAGCTCGCCCACGACAAGACGGAGGTGGTTGTTAATAACCGCAAATCGGTACAACAAGCAGTTATCCAAGCGGGAGAAGTCGAGATAACTTCTAAGCGGAGTCTGAAGATTCTTGGGGCCATCATAGACGACAAGCTGACCTTCGGCAGCCATGTCGCCTATGCGTGCAAGAAGGCTTCGGTGGCTGTTGCGGCATTATCGAGGATGATGTCCAACAGCTCCAAGGTGTGCGCCAGTAGACGTAGGCTACTGGCCGGTGTCGCCGTATCTATCCTCAGGTACGGTGGACCGTCCTGGGCGAGGGCACTGGATGTAACCAGTTACCGTCACAAATTGGAGAGCACCTATCGCTTGATATGTCTCAGAGTGATATCTGCCTACCGCACGGTATCACACGATGCATCCTGCGTGATAGCGGGTATGATGCCAGTCGGGCTGGTCATCCGGGAAGACGAAGATTGTTTCGAACTGCGTGGCAATAGGGGAGTCCGTGAGCGTGCCAGGGTGACCTCGGTCGCCAGATGGCAGCGCGAATGGGACAACTCGTCGAGAGGTAGGTGGACCCACCGGCTGATACCTAACATATCGAGGTGGGTGGGAAGACCCCATGGGGAAGTTCACTTCCACCTGACACAATTCCTGTCAGGCCATGGCTGTTTCCGACAGTACCTCCACAGGTTTGGGCACGCTGAGGCCCCAGTCTGCCCAGACTGCCCAGGTGTCGACGAAACTGCGGAGCACATACTATTCGTATGTCCCCGCTTCGACGTCGAAAGAGGTGCTATGCTAGACGTCTGCGGCTTGGACACAACACCTGATACCCTTGTACAGGGGATGTGCCAAGCGGTAGAGAAGTGGAACGCAGTTTCGACTGCTACCACTCAGATTGCCTGCAGGCTGCAGAGAGCATGGAGCGCCGAGCAGCAGGCGAGGAGTATGACTGACTTGGGTTTGGTTAGCTAGAGCGGAATGGGTTATGTGCGGAGAAATGAATGAATGGTTTGCTAATGAGGAGGCAAGGGTAGCACAGCGGTTGCAACCGCGATAGCCACGCCGATGCATGGCGGTAGAGCGAGTGAATTGGCAGATGATAGACGGAGGTATGGTTTCTATATGAGAAAGGCAAAAATGTCCCAAAGTCCAAAAAAGTCAATTTTTGTCAAACATTATCATTCAACTCGTAACTCTGGAACCGGAAGTCCAATCAATAAAAAAAATCAATTGCAGCCGATGGGAAGGTTGTACCTTTCATTTGAGACTAACTTTGTGCAAATCGGTCCAGCCCTAGTGGCAGATCACTTGTGATGCATTTTTAAAAATCAGCGAAATTAAATGCATTTATTTCCATCAAAATAGTAATTCATAATGTATTTTGCGTTGCGTGCAAAGTTTTTGCGTTGCGTGCAATGTTGTTTGCTTTGCGTGTACGACGTGAAAACCCTACAGAAAAACTAGCCCTACATTTAACAAAACGTCGAACAAAGTGGATCAGCTTTTGACGTTTGTTAAACAAACTTTTCTGCGAGGGAGTGCAAAGCTGATGCAAAAATGGAAATTAAATGCATTTTTTCTAATGTGATGCAAATTTGTTATACATTCTTAGAGTGATCTGCCCCTAGGTCCAGCCATCTCTGAGAAACCGAGGTCACATTTTTTTCCACATACACACATACATATACACACAGACATTTTCCGATCTCGACGAACTGAGTCGATTGGCATATGACACTTGGCCCTCCGGGTCGGGATTAGATTGGCGAATTTTACAGTGTATGAGAAAGGCAAAAACATTTTTAGCAAATGTTGAAAGTTATGCATTTTTTTTGGTGAGCAGTTCTATGTTTCATAGACATTAAATCAATTTTAACTTCGCTTCCTATTAAATAAAGACCTTTATTACAGTACATCTCTACAAAAGCGAGCTCAATTTGAAAAGAAATCTGAGGATTATGATTGATTACAGAACTCTGGAATTTTCTATTGGAATGTTTTCAGGCAGGAATTTGATATTGATGCTATTAGACAACTGTGAAATCAAGACCAATAGATCAGTTACATATCAGGACCCCATTCCGACAATTTATCAAAAGTCCTCATGATGTTTACAACAACAGGTTATCAATCTACGGATCAGATAATTGTTATTGTAATATTGAATTAAATCAGTCTGCATCAATAAATTTTCAACTTCAATCCATTATTTTATACGTTAAACAGTAATCTGTATGCGCTTGTCGCAAAGTAAATAATTATTTTTTTTGTGGTGGGGGGGGGGTTGTATGGTGTTAAACCCCAAAACCTTCTCTTGGCTACGCCGTTGCTTGGAGTTATTTATTTCGCTTTTCATTTTCCGATATGTTTCAGATCGATCCGATGGTTATAAGTTAGAAAAATTGCAGTCAGAAGGTTCGTACAAATGAACATTTTTGCACTGATAAGTTATAAAGTTCCTTCCAGACAACTTGGAAGTGTTCGGTGATTATTTCTAGCGGTTGTAGATAGAAAAATGAAATACAAAATTCGTTTTATCGAAATAATGTTTGGCTTATTTCAATGGATTATTACTATATTGAACAATAAATAGGCGACAAAGAGTAATCCACAAACAACAAGCCATAACTTTTAAAGTATTCAAAATAGATATTTAAAGTCTTCAGTAAAGTTATTCGCAAAAGTAAGAGCTACAAATTTGCTGAAGGCATCATTTCGATATAATCACTTCCAAGAAAATTTATGAAAATATCTCACTTATAGGGGGATTAATCAGCAAAAGCACAATACCAAAAGAAAGGGCATATTGTCTCCATTAAATTCTCCGAAGATACTATTGACCTAAAATAAGCCGTTTTGGCGTTAATAATAGATTACATGTTTTTGGTCATATTGCTGGCAATGGGAAATGATAAAAATCTTTCGTCCGCATTTAATGTTAAATATCTTTTTTGATAATAGTCCGATTTCAACAATCTATAGCTTGCTCGAAAGGTATTCGTTAAAGCTGTATAAAAACATATGAATTGTTAATCTGCATTGTCAATTACGGCAGATAATTAAAAAAACCTATTTTAATCCACCTAGCGGTGCAATTGTGCCTTTCTCAATCATGAATCACGAGAATGTGTGCGTTGATTATATTCATTAAAAACTTTTAAATGCATATATTACATTTTATTATTATACATCACATGACAACTATATACAGGAAAATAAATCATTATTCGAGTTCTAAAATTTTGAAAAAGAAAAAACAGCCACGGTAATATTGAACTGAAAAAAGGTGCAAAATCGGCAGTCCCAAAAAGTCGATTTTTATAAAAAAAAATTTTTTCGAGATAACATAAAATCTCGACGTTTCATGCATTTTAAAGATGTTTGGCATCAAAAATACGAATTCGATTTCTGAAATTTCATGGGGTCCCCCCTTTGAAATAAAAAAATTGAGTTCCGGCTTATATGGGAATTTCATGTCGCACCGGACCGTTCAGTCTATATTTCCGGAACCACACAAGCGATCCGTGCGAAATTTTACAGACATCTGTGGGGATAATATAGCTGTCATTTGGGACTAAGTTTGTGAAAATCGGCCCAACCATTTCCGGGAAACTGATGTGAGTTCGTAAATTTTGAAAGATGGCCGCTTTTCCCGGGTACTTCCGGAACCGTCTATGGTGGTCAATGTAGTCAACGAAAGTTTGGTTGGCCGTCGGTGACCTAGAACAGCAAATTTAAGTTGGTTGAGAGACATTTTAGCGAAATTTTTACCTTTTTTGCTTTCATCGGAGTATCGGTTTGAATCACAATTTGCTATGTGATCGCACGCCACAACCTGTAACTCCGGAACCGGAAGTCGGATCGGGATGAAATTAAATAGCCATTTACGGGGACGCAATACCTTTCATTTGAGGCCAAGTTTAGTCGAATCGGTCTAGCCATCTCCGAGAAACCGATGTGACTGTTATTCTGAATTTAGATACTTCCGCCGGGGCTTCCGGAACCGAGGATGGTGGCCAATGTGGCCAAATAGACTTTGAATGGATGTTAGTGACCTAATACTACAAATCGAAGCAGTTGTGGTCATATTTTGGAAAAATTTTCACCTTTATACATTCATTGCAGAATTTATAAAAATCGACATTTTCTGCGTGTTCGTACTTATCACCCTGTAATTCCGGAACCGGAAGTCGGATCCATTAGAAATTCAATAGCAGCCTATGGGAACGTTGCACCTTTCATTTGAGACTAAGTTTGTCAAAATCGGTTCAGCCATCTCTGAGAAAAATGAGTGATATTTTTGGTCACATACACACACACATACACACACATACATACATACACACATACATACACACACAGACATTTGCCGAACTCGGCCCAACCATTTCCGGGAAACTGATGCGAGTTCGTAAATTTTGAAAGATGGCCGCTTTTCCCGGGCACTTCCGGAACCGTCTATGGTGGTCAATGTAGTCAACGAAAGTTTGGTTGGCCGTCAATGACCTAGAACAGCAAATTGAAGTTGTTTGAGAGACATTTTAGCGAAATTTTTACCTTTTTTGCTTTCATCGGAGTATCGGTTTGAATCACAATTTGCTATGTGATCGCACGCCACAACCTGTAACTCCGGAACCGGAAATCGGATCGGGATGAAATTAAATAGCCATTTACGGGGACGCAATACCTTTCATTTGAGGCCAAGTTTAGTCGAATCGGTCTAGCCATCTCCGAGAAACCGATGTGACTGTTATTCTGAATTTAGATACTTCCGCCGGGGCTTCCGGAACCGAGGATGGTGGCCAATGTGGCCAAATAGACTTTGAATGGATGTTAGTGACCTAATACTACAAATCGAAGCAGTTGTGGTCATATTTTGGAAAATTTTTCACCTTTATACATTCATTGCAGAATTTATAAAAATCGACATTTTCTGCGTGTTCGTACTTATCACCCTGTAATTCCGGAACCGGAAGTCGGATCCATTAGAAATTCAATGGCAGCCTATGGGAACGTTGCATCTTTCATTTGAGACTAAGTTTGTCAAAATCGGTTCAGCCATCTCTGAGAAAAATGAGTCACATTTTTGGTCACATACACACACATACACACACATACATACATACACACATACATACACACACAGACATTTGCCGAACTCGACGAACTGAATCGAATGGTATATGTCACTCGGCCCTCCGGGCCTCCGTTAAAAAGTCGGTTTTCAGAGCAATTGCAATACCTTTCTATTGAGAAAGGCAAAAGGTGCAAAATCGGCAAAGTCCCAAAAAGTCGATTCTTATAAAAAAAAAAATTTTCGAGATAACATAAAATCTCGACGTTTCATGCATTTAAAAGATGTTTGGCATCAAAAATACGAATTCGACTTCTGAAATTTCATGGGGTCCCCCCTTTGAAAAAAAAATTGAGTTCCGGCTTATATGGGAATTTCATATGTGACCGGACGGTTTAGTCTATATTTCCGAACCCATATAAGCGATCCGTACGAAATTTTATAGACATCTGTGGGGATATTATAGCTATCATTTGGAACTAAGTTTGTGAAAATCGGCCCAACCATTTCCGGGAAACTGATGCGAGCTCGTAAATTTTGAAAGATGGCCGCTTTTCCCGGGCACTTCCGGAACCGTCTATGGTGGTCAATGTAGTCAACGAAAGTTTGGTTGGCCGTCAGTGACCTAGAACAGCAAATTGAAGTTGTTTGAGAGACATTTTAGCGAAATTTTTACCTTTTTTGCTTTCATCGGAGTATCGGTTTGAATCACAATTTGCTATGTGATCGCACGCCACAACCTGTAACTCCGGAACCGGATGTCGGATCGGGATGAAATTAAATAGCCATTTACGGGGACGCAATACCTTTCATTTGAGGCCAAGTTTAGTCGAATCGGTCTAGCCATCTCCGAGAAACCGATGTGACTGTTATTCTGAATTTAGATACTTCCGCCGGGGCTTCCGGAACCGAGGATGGTGGCCAATGTGGCCAAATAGGCTTTGAATAGATGTTAGTGACCTAATACTACAAATCGAAGCAGTTGTGGTCATATTTTGGAAAATTTTTCACCTTTATACATTCATTGCAGAATTTATTAAAATCGACATTTTCTGCGTGTTCGTACTTATCACCCTGTAATTCCGGAACCGGAAGTCGGATCCATTAGAAATTCAATAGCAGCCTATGGGAACGTTGCACCTTTCATTTGAGACTAAGTTTGTCAAAATCGTTTCAGCCATCTCTGAGAAAAATGAGTGACATTTTTGGTCACATACACACACACATACACACACACATACATACATACACACATACATACACACACAGACATTTGCCGAACTCAACGAACTGAATCGAATGGTATATGTCACTCGGCCCTCCGGGCCTCCGTTAAAAAGTCGGTTTTCAGAGCAATTGCAATACCTTTCTATTGAGAAAGGCAAAACGCCATTTTTACGCATTCAAACATTCATATCTTGGAAACTAAACATCAGAATCAAAAACAAATTAATAGCGTTCTTACTGTTTTTTAGTTCTTTCATTTAAAATTGGTTTGGATAAGAGCGGTTTAGCCATTAACATCGACTATAAGAATATTCTCACAGGCACATCGAATGCCAGAGGTGCTCGATACAGTGCGGAAGCAAAAGACATTGGTGCGTATCTTTACATGATGGGTGGAAAAAAAGATTATGAAGATCTAGTAGTAAATCTTGGCCTTCCCTCGCTGAGCACAGTTTTGCGACATATTCATAAATCATGCGAAAAAATTGTGGAAGGTAAACTTCGCGTTAAACAGCTCTTGCAATTTCTAAACAAGAAACCTGCCAAAAATAGTGTTAATATCCGAAGATGGAACTAAAATTACAGCAAGAGTAAGATACGATATAGAAAATGATTGAATATCCGGTCTTTGTACGAAGCTTGATATGAATGGAATTCCTGAAATTGCGTCATATCCTGCCAAAACCCCAGAGCTTATCGTTGCGTTGCGTTGTGACGATGATTTTGGCGGATTGCACACTGACTTCATCATGTTTGACTGCTGATTATCTAATAAAAGTTGCTTAGGAAATGGTAAGCAGGAATTCATACCAATCCGACACATATTAAAACCTCAACAGCATGAAAACCATCATTGCCGGCCGCCCCCATCTCCATCGTTCACGGGGAAGGATAAAGGATAAGGGAGACAGGAAGTTTCGATGCTCCACCTACTTAACGGAAGGACGACGATTCATCAGACTCTTCCATGGGTGTCGCGGAGTTGGTAGTTTGGAAGGGTATCAGGTCTAGGATTCGCTCCAAGCAAGCGATGCGACCTGTAAAGCAAATTTTATTAGGTAGTTGTTTAGTTAGTCTTCGAGTGCACGATCGCTCGATAAAAAGATCTTGTTTAGTTTTTGGTTCTTTTTAAACTCTGGGCAGCCGGCTACCGAGAGTATACTATGTTCCCTAAACAAAAGTAATTTGAACTCCACACGGCCGAACGTGGGAGTATTGCCTAGAAAAGCTAATCTTATCTGCGTAATGGGCCGGATCACTATTTACTGCAACAGTATTTGGACAGAATTCGCTACTTCTTCTCTACGATATATTTATTGGCTTGAAAACTACCGAGTGATAACACATTATACAGGCAAAAATAGCGCGAGATGTTATAAATCAAGGAAAGTATTTCTTATTTTCCATATGAGATTGTTTGTGGAAACCAAGTATACGAGCGATAATAACGAACACTGAAGGGAAATATAAAGGATTGTTAACCTGATGCACGGGCGTGTTAGCAATAACGGAGCTAGAATTTAGGTTCATAAAAACAGACGCGGCGAATTTTCAATACGTATTGACCCGTGATCATAGATACTAGTCAAATTATTCGTATTGGGGCTAATTTCCGATCAACTATTCATTTTTACGGCAATGTTTTCTCGACTAGATCTGTTCGCACCCTCTCATTCTGCTACTATCGGCAGAAGGCTGATAGCACCCAGTCGTCACCGGTCTAAGGACCAAATGTCATCAATAGACTTAGACTCGCGTGGAGGCATGAGATAGGAAACTTGTGAGAATTTTGTTATCCCACCGATTGACGACCCTGCCAAAACCCCAGAGCTTATCAAACAATATATGAACAACAACGCGAAAAGCTCTATTGTATGTGATTTTAGCCACTCCAATGGCCAAAGCAACGATATCTTTCAATCTTCTCAGTTTGCGTACGAATAATAAGTTTACCATTTACGAAGTATTACTACGATGGGCGGCTATGGAAAAAGAAATGGACAACTATGGGATAACGTTGATCGGCTATGGTTCAGATGGCGACAGTCGGTTAATTGGCAGCATGAAAGTACGAATGGGTATCCCTCGTTCTATTAGGGATTTACCGTGCGGTATTCCTGCGGATTGGAGTAATTGGTATGCAGCTAAGGGGCAACTTAATGTAATTTATGTTCAAGATACCACTCATATAATCAATAAGTTAAAAAATTCTTTGTTGTCATACACCAGAAATCTTCAAATTGGTAAGTTGTATGGCAATCTAATTTTGTACTTCATTTAACTATTCATTGTTTTATACTTATTTTTCACAGGAAAGTTTCCTGCTTCAAGAGGCCATCTAGAAATTATTGCTATGGATGGAAAAGAACATACGGCATTATTACAATCTGATTTAGAACAACTTCACAAAATGAGTGTGAAAACGTTTCACAAGCACATCGATCCACGTGTGACGTTGTGGTTGAAGAAATATCCTGGAACTAATGGCACAGTCGCCTACATGAGTCTAATGAAAGCAATATACGATTCCTATGAAAACGAATTTATAAGTCCATTGGAGCGAATTGAAAATATTTGGTTTGCTGCCTTTTTTATCCGAGTTTGGCACCATTGGATAAAAGGACACAAGGAACTCAAACTGAACGACAACTTTATAACAGATAACGCAGAGATGGTAATAGAGCTTAATGCTCATTCGTTAGTTAATTACTTGATTTTATGTCGCGGTTTGAGCATGCCAGAACTATTTGTGTGATTTACCTACCACTAAATTCCGAGCTCGCTTTATATGAGCAGCATGCCGCCTGTGTGGATAAGCTGCTCAATCACATTGATGATCGCACTAGGGTTGTTGTTCTCGGTGATTAGGGGCCGTACACAAATGACGTAGCTTTTTTCTGGCGATTTTCGACCCCTCCCTCCCCCCTCGTAGCATTTGGTCACAAAATTCTAACCTCCCCCATGTAAATGACGTAGCATATCTCTTTGATTGAATCCGAAAGAAAATTTAATTCAGCTACCAAAATAAGTCTACTAGTTAGAAATATTAGCTAACTAATGTGGAAATTTAAATCCGCATGAAAAATCTATCCTTTTCTTTGCGAGCCTGCCATTCCGCGAACAGTAAAATTTAAAAAAAGGAAAAACCGCGTGAAAATCAACTTAGGAATGGAGGAACATTAAATTGTTTTCTCTAATTAATGGGTTTTGATGCCCGCCAAAAAAATTAAACTTAATGCTACGTCGCACAACTTCTGACCCTACCCTCCCCCTCGTCACACTTCGTCACAAATTTGGTGTACCCCCCCTACCCCCTAAAATGCTACGTCACCCCTTATAATTTACCGTTGCTACGCTGGAGTTTTGATGACGAAATCGGATGCTTTATCCCTAATAATGCATCCTCTGAGCACGAGGTGTTGTTAGTCGAAACTATGATCGCTTCTGGTTTACAACAAGTAAACTACCTGACGAATGACAATGGAAGATTACTTGATTTAGCCTTTGTAAGTAGTGCCAGTGATTTTGAAATCATAGAACCACCCGTACCGCTAATGAAATTGGATCGTCATCATCATCCGTTTGTTTTGACCATTGAAACTCTTTACGGTTCACCAGTGATTGACGATGTAGATGTGTGGTATGATTTCAATCAATGCGATTATGACGAGCTAAATGCGAGAATCTCAAACATCAATTGGATTGAAATATTATCACTGGGTACTCTCAACGAGGCTGTGGACAGGTTTTATCGCGAATTGGACTTAATTTTTCAACAACACATGCCTCTGAGAAGACGAAAGCGCCGTTGCACAAATAAACGCCCCTGGTGGAACGAAGAGCTGCGCAATCTGCGAAATCGGTTAAGGAAGGCTCGTAAACGATTTTTCCGGAAAAGAGGTGAAGATGATAAATCGTTTGTGCGAGATTTAGAGCGACAATTTCAATCATTGAATGCATCTTGCTTTCGATCATACGTTTCAGGACTTGAGAGTAACATGAAGGACGAGCCGAAGCAATTTTGGGCTTATTTGCGGAGCAACACATCCACCCGTGGTTTTCCTGAAAACGTGAACTACTGTGACAGGACCTCAACGACACCTGCGGAGTCAGCAAATCTATTCTCGTCTTTCTTTCAAAGTGTGCTAAGTAATAACCCACCACCTTTGTCTGAATCGTACCTGAGTAGTCTGCCGACGTTCTCCTTGAATTTGCCTGTAACATCTTTCACCGAACGCGAAGTGTACACCAATCTACGTGGTGTTGACGGTTCAAAGGGACCAGGATCGGACGGAATACAACCATGTTTCGTCAAGGAATGCTCTTCATCGTTAGCTGTACCGATATCCATGCTTTCAATCGCTCTCTCGGTGAAAGTATTTTTCCCGCCAAGTGGAAGGAGGCTTTAATAACACCAATTCATAAAGCCGGTAACGTCCATGACGTCATAAATTACAGGGGAATTTCAATCCTGAGCTGCCTCCCAAAAGTTTTTGAAAGTATGCTGTTAGATATTCTCCACCCTGCAGTAAAACACATAATTACTACAGATCAGCATGGGTTTGTTAGAAAGCGCTCAACAACGACGAACTTAATGAGCTATGTGTCAACGCTGATTGATAAATTAGAGAAACGACAACAAATTGATGCAGTGTATGTAGATTTCTCCAAAGCCTTCGATCGCCTTCCTCATCAGCTAGCTGTTGAAAAGTTGAGACGAATCGGATTTCCGGACTGGCTGACCAATTGGATCTTCTCGTACCTTACAAACCGCAGTGCATCTGTGCGACTTGGAACTGTACTTTCAGACCCATTCGACATCACATCGGGTGTGCCTCAAGGGAGTCAACTTGGACCTCTTCTCTTCGTGCTCTTTGTGAATGACATTTGCAGCGAATTGACATCGTGTAAGGTGATGTACGCAGATGATCTGAAAATTTATCGCATCAGAATGACTATAAACATTCAGAAATGCAACATAATCACATTCACACGAATACTCTCGCCAATTACGTTTGAGTATGCAGTGAGCGCTGCCCCAGTAAAACGAGTTTCATCAATCAAGGACCTTGGTGTTATATTTGACCGTAAGCTACGTTTCATCGAACACTTCAATGCAGTTACTGCTAAAGCCTTTGCAGTACTAGGACTCATCAAACGAAACACCCAAGATTTCAACGACGTCTACTGCCTGAAGGCACTGTACATCAGTCTGGTACGCAGCATTCTAGAGTATGGAGTTATCGTTTGGGCCCCGTATCACACCGTACACATTAATCGCATAGAACGGGTGCAAAAGAGCTTCGTCCGGTATGCCCTTCGACGGCTTCCCTGGCGAAATCGATTTGAACTACCACCGTATGAGCATCGTTGTGCTCTTATCAGCCTGCCTACGCTACGAAACAGGAGAGTTTTTCTGCAGCGACTTTTTGTGTTTGATCTTCTCGCTGACAACATTGACTGCCCTCTGCTTCTCGCTAAGCTGGACTTCAACGTTCCTGGTAGGTCTCTGCGGAGAATGGACTTCTTTCGGCGCTCTACCTATCGCACGCAGTACGGCCAGAATAACCTGGTAGATGTTTGCTGTCAGCTCTTCAATAGCGTTTTTCATCATTTTGACTTTAACTTAAGTAGAGAAATGTTCAAATTGAAAATAGGTTTAAGTTAGTATAGTATTTTAGTCTGTACGAAAATTTATTAATTCGAAGACAATATATTAATAACTATTTCTGCCTACACTTCTTAATTCACAGCACAACGAACTGTCGTTTGGAAATGCAAGGTCAATGACTGAAGTACAAAATACCGTCATCAATTTTGATATTATGGAGTATTTAAACAAGGCAACACGATTTGAATTCTTAGATGAGCTTAGAATACAACTCAAATATAAATTTACATTTGCTAGGAGAAATTATAAGCTTGTTAATTCCAGTTAATTCTCCCATCCAACGCAGAAATTGGTTGTGCTGTGAATAAAAGTCAATTGAGAGCTACTCAACTGCTAGATTACGTAGGTTTAGAATGGGGAGAACACGGCTTTAAATGTGCGGTTTCTGATTTAAATCGTAGCAACATTTATCCTATAAATGAAGTCAACTTACAAAGCTATAATGAACACGATGGAAATGTAGCTGAAAACCTTATGGATTGCGACGACGCAACTGACCTAATTTTCGAAGCAGATACCCTGCTAAACCAGGTGGGATCGGACTTTAATACAATCTGCAAATATACTTCAAGTATTATCAAAAAGCGGAAAATATTCCCAAATTTCTTAATTCAGATTTTTTCTAGATGACAAGCAAACGCCGCGTGGCTTTTTGCCTTTCTCTTATAAAGAAAGGCTATGCAATCACTGTAAAAATCGACTTTTTAACCGAGGCCCGGAGGGCCGAGTGTCATACACCATACACCATTCGATTCAGTTCGTCGAGATCGGCAAATGTCTGTGTAAGTGTGTGTAAGTATGTATGTGTGTGTATGTGTGTGTCATTTAAACTCACACAATTTTCTCAGAGATGGCTGAACCAATTTTCGCAAACTTAGTTTCATCTGAAAGGTATAACACTCCCATAAGCTGCTATTGAATTTTAGTTGATCCGACCTCCGGTTTCGGAGTTACGGGTTGAAGAGTGCGGTCACACAGCAAATTCCCATATAAACTGGTACCACCATGATATTCAAATGATGTAAAACATATTAAAATTGATGTAACATTACTCTAGTTTGCGGGTCTGGATCACTAATGATCAATCAAAGCAGCTTTGACCTTATTGGCCACCTATGACGGTTCATGACACCCCCGGGGAACCCGACAAGTTCCTAAGCTAATGTCACACCAATTCCCCAACAAATTCTCTACCGATTTTTACAAACTTGATTTCAAATGAAAGATACAGTAATACCATTGACTGCTGCTGAATTTCATTCGGTTCTGACTCTTGCTTCCGGAGTTACAGGGGTGTTAGTAAGGATACACTGGAATTTCCCATATAAATCGGTACAATCGTAATACCTCAGAGGCAAAAAACTATTGAAATGGTCACCAAATTACTTCTAATCGCAGATCTAGAATGCCAATCAAACATTCTTTGAATATATTGTCCACTATCGACGATTCCGAAAGTCCGGAATTCCGGGCATATTCCACAATTAAAGTCACATCGCTTGTTCGGTGATGACTGAACCGATTTTCTCAAACCAAGTCTCAAATGGAAGGCAAAATATGCAGTTGAGTATTGCGTCGCCGCACAACCCCCCACCCCCCCCCCCCTCCCCGCCTTGCCATTACACCTCCCTCCTTCATCACACCCCTCCCCTTGGACCACCCTCACGCCCGCATTTCCTTCATCCACCCCGTATACCGAAATAAGATGAAGGATTTCTGACGCATCCTCCACTCCCACTCTACTAACCCCCCATTCCCTCCACTTTCAAACCCATTCCACCAACATTTCAAAATATAATCACATGAAGATAACATTGAACTCATGCTGATTAAGCTAATTAAATATTATTCTTTTTCCATTCTCATATAGAAAGGTTATGCAATTGCTCCAAAAACCGACTTTCTAACCGAGGCCCGGAGGGCCAAGTTTCATATAACATTCGACTCAGTTCGCCGAGATCGCAAAATATCTGTGTGTATGTATGTATGTATGTATGTATGTATGTATGTATGTATGTATGTATGTATGTATGTATGTATGTATGTATGTATGTATGTATGTATGTATGTATATATGTATGTATGTGCGGATTTGTTAACAAAATGTCAACATCGGTTTCTCGGAGATGGCTGAACCGATTTTTACAAACTAAGATTCAATTGAAAGGTATAATATTCCCATAGGTTGCTATTGAATTTCATTTTCAATCGACATCTTGTTCCGGATTACGAGTTGAAGAGTATGGTTACAAAACAAAATTTGCTGATTTGTCCTCATCGGTTTCTCGGAATTTTCTGAACCGATTTTGACAAACTTGATTTTAAATGAGAGGTCCATCAGCTGCTGTTGAATTTTGTGTGGATCCGAGTTCTGGTTCCTGAATTACAGGGTGATACGTACGATCACGCAGCAAATCCCGATTCTAACGAATTCTGCGATGAATGTAAAAAGGTGAAAATTTTTCCAAAATGTAAACACAACTGTTGAATTTGTAGATCTAGGTCACCAACAGTCATTCAAAGCCTCTTTGGCCACACTGGCCACCATCGACGGATCCGGAAGCATCCAAATTCAGAATAACGGTTATATTGGTTTCTCGAAAATGGCTAAACCGATTTGATCAACTTAGTCTCAAATGAAAGGTGTTGCGTCCCCGGAAACCGATATTAAATTCCATCTCCATCCGACTTCCGGCTCCGGAGTTACGGATTGTGGAGTGCGATCACATAGAAAACTCCGATTCAAACCGATACCGCGATGAATGCAAAAAAGTGCTCTTATATATACTTACCAAGTGTAATAAGAATGAAAGACATTGCCATAATGTTATATTGTACGAACCAGCTATTAAATCATAGTTTGGAGAAATGAGAAAGGCACAATTGCACCTCTAGGTGGATTAAAACAGGTTTTTAAGGTAATGACTGCTACAGGAGAAGTTTTGTTGGCACGTAAGGGAACAGTTGTTTGGTTGCTTTCAACGGATCATACAAAGATAAGCAATGATAGGTTACTAGGGGAGACTGAGGAGACTTGATCCCCGGGGAGGCTTGATCCCATCATTGTAACTCAAAGGCGGATCAGAATACATTAATCGAATATACTATAAAGTTGCGTAGTTTTATCTAAACATAAATTTCATTAACACAGAAAAAGAAATTGGACTTTTGTGTAACCGAATTTTTACCGATTTAAAAAAAGTCTCAGAAGAACTGAAGAAGATTTATTTTTCAAATTTTCAAACTTTTATAAAATTGATAAAATCACCCACTACATACTCTACTTTTGCATACAGAATTACAGGAGAATGTCAATTATATGAATACGTTATGATTGAGCTGATTCTTTTGTTCAATTATATTTTTACTAAAGTTTGCCGAAATAGATGCTATGGGTTCACTTGATCCCTTCAAATTCGTGGAGATTTGATCCCCTTCGCCATATTTCATACTTACCACTGAAAATAACCAAATTCACACTAGAACAATTGAAGTCATTGTTGTCATAAAAAAATGTCAAAAATGAACGCTTCATCGTAAAGAAACATAACTGTAATTGTTTACTACAGTATACGTAGCAACTAAAGGCCCTAGTATAAAGGTACGCAAAGAGCGTGCAGAAAGTGAAGCCGAAAAAAGTCTACCTTTCGAGCAAAATTAGAATCCAACTTTGCTGCAGAGGTATCAGAGATGGATTCCAATTGTGCTCGATAGGTAGGCTTTTTTTGGCTTCACTCTTTGCGCAACTGTTCTCTATAGACTGTGGTAGCAACCATTCTTCCCACATTTGACGTTCCTCAACCATAATAAAGACAGCTTTCAAATAATTGCACGGAGATTTGGGGAATTCGTAAAAAAATCAGGTGTGAGATGCGTAATATGTAGTAACAAAAATAACAATATCTAATCATAACAATTTAATCAATACTACAATCCATTTACAAAATTGAATGGGGTAATGTACCCGTTTTTGACCTATTAAGAAGAGTACCACATTATTACTACAATAATTTTATCATTTCAGCTTCTTTGATTTGTTATTAAGGTCCATTTTTTTATTTCGATTATAGAGGTTTTAATGTTAAGGTCATTCGCCTCTTATTGAGAGCCAAAAATTGTCTTGAGAATGGTGAAAATCTTCTGTTTGAGCGCAGCAAAATCTCTAATCGAGAACCATTATCGCAATACCATTTGAGTCAATGCGTTGAGCAAAGATGGCAGACGCTGCTCTAACCAAAGGCTTCAGATGGGTAGGATGATAGTAGAAACAGGGCAAAAATAGGCTTATTACCCTACATGCTCTTTTAAACACATTTTCATAAAGGAATCAAGTGTCCCCAAATCAGGGATCGAGTCTCCACTAATCTAAGAATTTTCCATTTTTTTGTAGTTTTCCAGAAATGCTCATAGCTCATGTCCAGTATAATATTCCATAATAATATTCCATGTAGTCATACCTAGAAACAATATAAAACTACAAAAAAATACATAGTTTTTTTATCATTCCACGGAGTTGGACTGAAAAATAAAAAAGGGGATCAAGTGTCCTCAGTCTCCCCTACGATTTCGAGCAACATCTGATGAGGACAAAAATCCAGTGAAATCTGATGAAAACAATATTCTTGATTTCATAACAGTTGGGAATTGGTTTGTTTATTTGGAAACCCCGAAGTTATTGGCTGCTCAAGTGCTAGGGTTCATTTATTTGCAGGGGAGGTTAAAAAGAGAAAGGGAATGCAGTCTAAAGACAGTCCCTTTTAAACCTCCAGATCACTTAATTAACCCCAAAGGTATAGGCATTGTTTGTAATAAGTTTAATATGCTGTCGGATGCAAGTCTGAATGTTGTATCGGATTCTTCAAAAATAAACATCGAAAGATATGTGTCTCACCTACAAAGACCACGTTTGTTCAAGCAAACGTTTAAATTTACAGAAAAGACAAATGAAATATCTAGACACATTAAATGCCTAACAGATTTATTTGGTTGTAAATAATATTTTTGTGTCATATATTTGGTTCGATATTCGGTTAAATTAAAAATATCCAAAAGACGAAACATAGTTTCAATAACGACACGACTAAAATTTTTTCATAACATGATTCGATTTGTTGTACACGGATTAAAAATAAAAGTAGTCTTAGGCATCAAAAGTCACTCATCTCTTTGAAAATTCATGGTGTCTAGAAATAACCAGATGTACAGTACAGCATGACGCAATGGTTTATTTTGCTGACCGGTAAGTTTTTACAAATTCTTTCTATTTACAATTATTTATCAAAATGAAAAAGTTCCGCATTCCAAATAATGCTATTGTATTTGCAGATTCACTTCTGGTCAAGATATGATGCATTGATCTAGGATTGATGAACGAAAGTTAATTTGACACCTCAAGCATTCGCATGGGACAAAACATGTTAATGTTCGTAACATTTAATTAAAATAATAAATACAGCTTTTGTAAACTAAAAATCCCTAAAATAAAACTATATATTAAAGTAAAATTTATTTTAAATATTACTAAATTAAAACTATCGATAATTATCTCCAACGAATTATAAGAAATATAAAGGCCAATTTGAACACGCAACACAGCTTAGGTACTAAGTAAGGTACACGCAGAAAAAAGATTTGTAGGTTCAATAAAAATATGGATTAAATTCAATAAATAAAATTATTGGTCGGGAGACAATAAATTTATTTATTGAATCCAATAAAATGTATTTATTGTTTCAATAAAAAAAAGTTATTGTTCCATTTTTTTAATAAATATTTTATTGAAATTTAAACAAAATAACTGAAATTAAAATAGTTTTTATTGAAAGCACAAGTTTATTGTAATTGCAATAAAGAAATATTTTCAGACCAATAAGTTTGTTGTTCGAAGTAATAAACAATACATGGTAGGATTCAATAACACATATTTTAGGTTTAAATATGCTTAATTTTTCTGCGCGTATAGTACACACTACACTACAGTAAAAACTGTTCGATAAAAAGTAACGCCTGAGACAGTTCAGTGGATGATAAGAAAAATAATAGGGACAGGCGGAAAATGAGTAAGGGAAGCCGAGTACTACCGGTTTAGGCCCAAGATGGTCTTTTTCTAACCGAATCTTATAAGAAGCAGTCGACGTAAAGTTAATCGGGAAGATACAAGTGAACTTTAATTGTATCCAAGTAATTATTGAACAGTTTTATAGCACAGGTTGTTATAACTACCAATAGCCAGGAAATTGTGATAATTGCATTTAATTAATTGCAATAGCGAATCAGGACCCGTAAATTGTTCCCTAGACAAACCGCTAATCCGTCGAAATCACCAAGTCCGGCTCGGACTGCGAGGTACGAAGGTGGCCTTAACGAACGCCCCTACGGTACACGTGCTTGAAGCGAACGGTTGTCGAACCTTCAGAACCGTACCCGACGCCCAGCATAGCAAGAAGGTAAACTGTACAAAGAACGCTCACCCAGTAATCGTCCTCTCCCAGAACCAACTCATCAGTCGAAGTGGCCATCAAATATCGTCCCACGAAACGGTACCGAAACCGTGATATTCACCTAGCCGGAAGGCTATCAGAGAGCAGACGCCGGCCGGCCTCCAGCACATTAAAATTTACTGACACACACAGGTAGTAAAGAAATGTATTTAATAAAATTAGGATATTGTAATCAGATCTTTGTTTACACACAACACATATTCGTGAGTCCCTGATTAGCTAATCCCGTTGAATGAAGCCGACCTTGAGATATAGAGTCTCCAGCTCGAGCTAGGGCAGTTAAAAGGTCGTTGTATGACCCACCCTCACGTGACCTGCCGTGGCTTGACCAGTAGGTCGAGGGCTTAGAAAAAACCCACGCGGTCCTTCCGACTGCCACCCTAACAATTGGCGCCCAACAAACTAAGTTCAAAAGCTAATCAGGACTCAAAAAAAAAAATTGGCATTATTTTTTTAGACTCGGAGAATAGGAGAGATCATTTCATTAATTGCAATCAGATTAAATGATACGTTCAGCCGCATTATCATCTACATTATCCGTGTGAACGAAAACTACCGAAGGTGTCTAACCAGTGCGCGTACGTTCTTGAAAAAGGGGTAAGCAAACGAATTCCACAAGATTGTAATTTAGACACGAAAGCGTGAATCTATTAATTAGAATTTAATTATTAAACGCTTTGTGATAAAGTTTCTCTCAGTGATTTTATAGCATATAGAAGGGCGACGGTAAAGTGAAACAGAGATACAGTTTTTCTTTATTTAGTAGTACATAATCGAGTTTTGACGAGATGGATCTAGATAGGCTGTACCGAAGGATGGATGTTGTTCATCTGAGTCTCGATGAAGTCGAACATGAGCTTTTGGTGCGTAACATCTATTACGACTCCAAAGAACACGATAGTATCAAGCGGGATCGCCTGAAACAAGAAAGAGATGGTGATATTGCATCGGTTCCATTTTCACGCTCATGGCGAACCACCATCGGTTCTCTCTTAGAATCCCCCAAGTTGGATGCTAGAAATAGGGAGAAAATCAAAACACGATTAATTCATTATAAAGTTCGCATCTCACTTTTGCACTCGGCATCAGATGCACACAACTATGTTGCTGAAATGGCTAAATTGGAAAAAGAACTCAATCAAATTTGTATTGGGCATTTTCCCACCATAGCAACGATTCTAGAAGTGAACAACGTTGCACAGGAAATTTCGGAAGTATTATATGAAGTAAAATCAGAAATTAATGATTTGAATCAGACGGTAGGAGCTACAGCTTTGGAGACAGAAGAAAGTTTAGGAACGGTTAGAAAAACAACATTAATTGAAGAGAAAGCAAAAGAATTAGAAGCCACAGTGAAGCGTACTGAGGAAATTTTGGATAAAATTGGGGAATTTGAACATGAGGCAATGGATACTCCGGACCTTATTAAATCTTTCAAGGAGTTCGTCTTAAAGACATCCGAACAAGATAAACATAGACGTCAGAAGGAGAGGCAGGCAATTCGAGAAGTTGAAAAGCGCATTTTTAACAAGAAAAAATTAGAAAAATTGTTATCCAACTTGAATCAGAGTCTAACAGTTGGTTCTCAAGTGGGTCAGCCTTCTCAGATCGAACCAGCTAAAACAGAAAAGCTTGATACAAGCAACTTATTGGAAAAACTCTTGGCAGGGAAGTATCCGTTACCCGGACGAGATGCGAGAATCTCACAATCAAGTTTAAGTGAGAGTGAAAATCCTTTCTCTGAAAGCCCACTCTCAGAAAGCTCGAAGAGTTACAAGAAAAAAGAGCGACAACGTTGGAAAAAGAAATCATCAAAGCCCGATCAATCTCGATCATATCGGAGGAAAAGACAAGAGAAAGTTGTTCAAAAGTTACACTCAGAATCGCAAAGTTCTGAGGCAACAGAATCTTTAACTTCTATGTCCACATCGTCGGAGAGAACAAGTAGCTCTCACGATCGAAATCGACGTAGGCACAGAACGTTAAAAAAATTCCGAACAAAATCCATCAAACGTGTTCCAATTTCTGAATGGAAATTGAAGTACGAGGGTAAGGATGACGGTCGGAAACATTTAGAATTTCTGAAAGAGGTCAGGATGCGATCTCGTGCAGAAGATGTTAGCGAAAAGGAGCTTTTCCGTTCTGCAATTCACTTGTTTGTAGGCCGTGCGAAAGATTGGTATCTGGACAGCTACGAAAATTGAGAGTTCAGAAATTGGTCTCAACTGAAACGCGAGCTGAAAAGAGAATTTTTACCCCCTGACTTGGACTTTCAACTTGAAATCCAAGCGACACAACGTCGCCAAGGTAGAGGGGAAAGATTAATTGATTACTTTCACGAAATTCAAAAACTTTTCCACTCCATGACTAAATCTATCTGGCGGAATATGCGCCACGAATACAAAGATGCCATGACCGGGGCGAACATTAGAAGTTTGTCACAGCTCAAACGATTCGGACGTACTGTGGATGAAAACAATTGGTACTTGGTCCAAAAACCAACGGAGAGTAATCCCAGACAACGAAATCAACAACTGCATGAGATAACAGGGGCGAAAGAAAAGGGAAAGCAAGAGAAAAATTCTAACGGAACGAGAGTTTTCCGCAATTCTAAACTCGACTCAGGCAACGGATTGAAAGCCGATTCGAGAGATAATAAAGAGAAACAGACTGAGCGCAAGGAGCCACAGAAGAGGCATCAGGGAAATTCCAATCATACCGCCATGGAAGACACGAGTGTAGGAACATTAAAAGTTCTGGCTGATAAGTATCAGCGCCCACCTATTGGTGTTAGCTACAATTGTCGTCAATCGGGCCATCACTATGTGGAATGCCCATCCCAGCGCACGAAATTCTGCCGCATTTGCGGATTCGCAGATGTGTTTACCCGTTTATGTCCTTTTTTGCCAAAAAACGCAGAGACTTCAACTTGAGAGGGCAAGTTGAAACTCAGGTTGAAAATCCCTCTAGTATTATGGATATTTCGCAACAGTTGTCATCAACTGGTTTCATACCTTTCCCTGAAACTTAGTATAACAGCCAACCAGAAGTTGCCGCACTCTTCATCACTTTTGATGGAGACCCGAGGCCTTTTGTAAAGATTAATATATTGGGGAGAGATGTTATGGGCCTATTAGACAGCGGTGCACAATGTTCAGTGCTAGGAGTAGGAGCCGAAAAGCTGTTAAAATCATTACGATTGAAAATCAATCCCTCGAATATCAATTTAATCAACGCCGCAGGCAAATCCTTGTCAGTCATTGGGTGTGTTGATTTGCCAGTTCGTTTCAACAACCAAGTCAAAATAATCCCAACGATCATAGCTCCAAAATTGAATCGTCGTTTGATTTTGGGAGTGGGCGATTTTTGGAGAGCTTTTAATATCCGTCCTACCATCCAGCTAACTACGGAGGTGGAGGAGATTGATATTGTCGATCGAGAGGTTCATCTAACCGAACGTCAACAAGAGCAACTAGACGAGGTTAAAAAGCTTTTTAAAACAGCTGAAAAGGGAGAAATATTAGATGTCTTATCTCTCATAAAATAGAGATTAATGAAGAGTGTAGACATCTCGCACCAATACGAATAAATCCGTACCCAACATCTCCCCAAATGCAAAAAAAGATTAATTCAGAACTCGACAAATTATTGGGGCAACAAGTGGTCAAAAAAAGTCACAGTGATTGGTCACTGAGCACAGTACCCGTTATAAAACCAAATGGGGAAGTGAGATTGCGAGCGAGATGCTTACCCATTACCCCATCAAGATCGAATTCTCAGTCGCTTAAGCTCGTGCAAATATCTATCGACGATCGATCTTACAAAAGCCTTCTTACAGATCCCACTTGAGCCTAAGTCGAAAAAATTTACTTCTTTCTCGGTTCTAGGTCGTGGTCTCTTCCAATTTACTAGGCTGCCATTTGGCCTCGTAAATAGCCCAGCCACCCTATCGCGCCTGATGGACGAAGTTTTAGGCTACGGAGAGCTTGAACCGGGAGTGTTCGTTTATCTCGACGATATTGTCGTGGTAAGCGACACTTTCGAAGAGCACATGAAAAGCTTACGCGAGGTGGCCCGTCGTTTGCAGGCGGCTAACCTTTCTGTAAACCTCGACAAATCGAACCTATCCTTGAACCTATCAAAAACTAAATATATGCTGTTTCGTTCATCTAGAAGAGCTATAGGCGTGCATCCAGACCCAAGAATGGGACAGTCTGAAATTCAGGAAACTAACTGCTTCAAATATTTAGGACTTCACTTAGACCCCACACTCTCCTGGATTGAGCATATAACATCTATAGAGAGAAAAGTTGCATCGTTATGTGGGGCTATGCGTAAAGTATGCTCTTTTGTTCCCCAGCATGTACTTCTAAAATTTTATTATGCGCACATCCACTCATTGCTGAACTACCTTGTATCTGTGTGGGGCCGTGCCAGTATCTCGAATCTGAAAAAGCTACAAACGGTTCAAAACAGATGTCTTAAAATTATTTATAAAAAACCATTTATGTACCCTACTATTTTGTTATACAATAATAATGCCCATAACATTTTACCTTTGCTTGGGTTGACTAACTACCAAACAATAATGTACATCCACAATGCTTTGCATAATACTATTGCTCATAATAATCTAGAAATTACAACAGGCATTCGAGCTCACAGCACTAGACAAGCCAATCATTTATTATACTCCAGAGTATCCACGAACCTTGGTCAAAGACGCATTTCTTTCATCGGACCTAAGTTATTCAACCAGCTTCCTACGGATTTAAAGCAAATACATGTCGCACTCGTTTCCAAGCAAAATTGAAACTAATTTTAAAAAATAAAATAGGAGAATTTTTAATATAAACTTCGTTCACCACCAATCGAGCTTATTCCTTTAGCTATAATTGGTTAACATTTTTTAAATAAAAACAATTGATAAATGCATTTTTTATAGCAATAAGTAATAAAAAAATTTAAATTATTATGAGCTTCCTGCAAAGCTACGATGGGACCCTTAAAAGGATTCTTTTCCGCTGGGTACTCGCCGTAGCTTCTTGTCAAATTTTGTGTTTTGTCGGTCTCGTATTGTTTTTTTTGTTCTCAGCGTTTCCGCGATTCGTAACATTGTTTTGTTGTGCTGACCTTTTTTTTGTACGCTCTGAACTGATGTGTCCACTACCAGGGGGCTCCGTTTGTGAGCTTTTTGGTGTGGGGGTAAGAGGCGGGCTATTTTAAAAAAAAAATCAAAATTCTGCCTCAATAAGCTTCCGTATCTGGGGTACCTTCTCACACCACATGGTATGAAGCCAATTCCCGAGCAAATCGAGGCGATCATAAACTACGACCGACCGACCTCTATTCGTGCACTGCGTCGTTATTTAGGTATGGCTAACTACTACAGACGCTTCATTCATAATTTCAGTGAACTGTCTGTGCCATTAACCAATTTATTAAGAAAAAAGCCAAAAAGTATAATCTGGAACGAAGAAGCAGAAAAGGCATTTGTGCAGATCAAAGAGCGCCTTATGTCGGCTCCCGTACCTTACCCGATCTTTCCAAATACAAAGCGATGCGAGCGACACAGCCGTTGCTGCTATTCTAACACAGCAGTATGCTGACGGCGAGAGAATTGTCGCGTATTATTCCCATAAGCTTACACCAGCACAGCAGGCCTATGCCGCTTCAGAAAAGGAAGGTCTAGCGGTTCTGTCGGCTATAGATAAATTCCGTCCGTATATAGAAGGAACTCATTTTGTGGTTGTGACAGACGCTTCTGCATTAACACATATAATGCGTGGAAAGTAGCGAACATCTTCACGCCTAAGTCGATGGAGCATCGAGCTACAAGGCTACGATTTTGAGATTAAGCACCGAAAAGGTAGCGAAAATGTCGTTCCTGACGCCCTATCGAGAGCGGTAGAGTCCCTATGTATCGAGGCGGGTAGTGACTCATGGTACACCGAACTTTTTAAAAAGGTGAAGGAAACACCCGACGAAAATCCAGATTATAAGATAGAGGGTGGAAAACTTTACAAGTTAGTCCCCACGAAAAACGAAGTGCTCGATTATAGCCATGAGTGGAGCTCTGTGTCCCACTCGACCTGAGAGACCAAGTTTTGCATGAAGAGCACGATGCGTCGTTACACATGGGCTTCGAAAAAACTCTGGAGAAAGTTAGAAAGTTGTACTTTTGGCCTAGGATGGCATCAGTCATTCAAAAGTACATCCAACACTGTCGTGTATGCAAGGAAAATAAACCGTCAAATGTTTCCCAACATCCGGAAATGGGGATCCGTAAGCAAAGGTTAGTCACGAAACGGGAAAATATACTTTTGCATATAAAATATTTAAAATAATCCATAAAGAATTACTGTAATGAGTAATAAACAATAAAGCTCAAGCAAGATAGGATAATGTGATCTCGTTTCGATCTTTAATAGCTGTCTTTTGTTCACAGCTTTTGCTCCCTAAAAGAGTAGCTCGTCGGCAGAAGGAACAACTAAACAGAGTTAAATAAACTGCGACTGCTTCTTATAAGATTCGGTTAGAAAAAGACCATCTTGGGCCTAAATAGTACAGTACTCGGCCTCCCTTACTCATTTTCCGCCTGTCCCTATCATTTTTCTTATCATCCACTGAACTGTCTCAGGCGTTACTTTTTATCGAGCAGTTTTTATTGTAGTGTAGTGTGTACTATACCTTACTTAGTACCTAAGCTGTGTTGCGTGTTCAAATTGGCCGTTATATTTCTTATAATTCGTTGGAGATAATTATCGATAGTTTTAATTTAGCAATATTTAAAATAAATTTTACTCTAATATATAGTTTTATTTTAGGGATTTTTAGTTTACAAAAGCTGTATTTATTATTTTAATTAAATGTTACGAACGATAACACTACCATCTACTCCTCCTAGAAAATAAATTTTTATCAGTCTAGCCTCGGGGACCCAGGTTTGAGATTGCACCTTTGTGTGCATAACTCGACTCTCTTGAAATACGAATCGTGCAGCGCGAATTCCACCAAATATATAATTTGTCCACATTTTACACGCTTTACCCTATTATTCTCGTTCTAAACTGCTAGAAAGTTTAGTACGAGATAGACAACAACTCTTTCATTCTCGCTTACAAACAAAGTATCTCTCAAGCTACACAATAGAAATTTGATCGACAAATTCCTTCGCTTAGGACGCGGTGACTACGTTTACGATTAGAAAATAGACTAAATACTGGAATTAGCTGGAAATAGCTTTACAGTGTCGGTCCCTACTAGAGAGCAAAGCTTAACGCGTTGTGGAAAGCTGTTGATTTGTCAGCGAGTGTTGCAATTTGCGGTTTTATTTAACTCTGTTTAGCTGTTCCTTCTGCCGACGAGCTACTCTTTTAGGGAGCAAAAGCTGTAAACAGAAGACAGCTATTAAAGATCGAAACGAGATCACATTATCCTATCTTGCTTGAGCTTTATTGTTTATTACTCTCTGTTTCTGTAATTTTAGTGATCGATCACCTTTTGGCTTAGAAAAAACCCACGCGGTCCTTCCGACTGCCACCCTAACAAACACCCAAAAGAAAACTCCTTCTAATGATTTGATTCATTCACACTTAATTTAAATTACTGGGTACAGTAAAATTTTGCTGGGGTTTTGAACAGCAAACCATTCGGTAATCAATTCAGTAAAACAATTTGGTACCGAGCTCTCCGCAATCCGTTCTATCCAAACGTCAAAAAACACTGGTCAGTCAGCAGTTTCCGCTGAAAATGGCGACTTGACAGATGATTTGCTGTACCTGTTTTGTAAGTTCTTGACGAGGTTCGGTAACATCATAGTGGAATTAAAACGGAATACAACGGTTAAAGTGTTTAACGTTGGTACAATTTTGCCGAACAATCAGTCAATATTTTACTGGATAATGTTTTTGTACCGAAAAAAACAGAAGAGCTGATAAATTCAGTGAAAAATATTGCGAGTTTCAGTAAATTATTCGAAAAATTACTGAAAATCGCAAAATGAAAACGATTCCACAAATTTTTAAACAATTTGCTGACAGCTCCTTAAAAATATCACTTTACTGAGCAAGTCGTCAAAAGAAATTACTGAACAAGTTTGGGCTGGGTTAGTGTGTTCGTTAGTAATCGTACCACTTAGGTCGATCTATACATCCGGTGGCTATACTACATTACGAACAGCCCTCGTTATCTGTGGTTATATTGTAAGTAATTAACCGTGGTATGAGAGACAATTCATATACCACTTGGACAGAAAAACGGTTATTTTGAACCACCTCGTCAGACTCTGCTGATATACATGGACAATTCTAATATTCTTACCTCCCTCCCACGACGGACACGTTCATTTTTCCGATGTATGGCCGAACATTAAATAAACTTAAACAAAAAGCACGCTTTCTTGTAAAAAGCAAATCGCTGAGAATATTAAAGAGGACAAAAGATTTTTGAGACGAACTGAGGCAGAAGGCGCAATTTATCAATTACACAGTGCCAAGACGAGTAAAAATTAATCGAGACTTCGAAAGGAAGGTTTATGGAATATAGTCACTCACAGGCAGAATCAACACTTATCAACTGAGAAGTTTCGGTGCCAGCAATGCCTGGAGAACAATCTAGCTGATCCAATGTAGTACAATTGGTAGTGCATATAGTCGGAATCATTGAAGTCGTTAGATTCAAATCCTACCACAAAAACACTTTTCATGCATTTTCACTCCCGCCATTTCATTTGTCTCTTTTTTGCCTGTTTTCTTGTATTACTGATTTAGTATAACAGGCCTCCGCGGTTTATCGTCAAAATCAAATACATGTAAATAATCATTAAAATATCCAATCAAATAAATTGTACGAAAACATGACGAAAAACTAACATCAAAATATCAAAAACAGTAACATTTCCATTGTATAAACACACAAATTTGAAAATAAATTCACAGGGTTTTTGTAAATGATTTAAATTTACATTACCTTTTTATTATTTCAGTGTCCACGTGAACATTTATTATACAGTCTCATACCGGCTTGAACCTTCGTTCGAACCGTTCACAAATCTTGATAGCTCCTGGTTTACCTAGAGTTTTTCAACAGCAACAGTCTTTCTCAAGGCTACCTATATTTTCGCTCGATCAGTCTTTCTCAAGACTATATTTTTTCGACAATTACTTTTTCTGCTCAATCAGTCTTTTTCAAGACTAAATCATTTTTCAAGAACAATTCAGCCTAAAGAAATATTTAATTCTTCCAACATGCCTGGGTCCTCCCAGAAAGGCCAGGTGCCAAAAATTAAAGCTAAACGGAAAAGGGTATCTTCTCCACCCGAAAATTCAATTGACTGCAGCAACTCATTCGATGTTTTATCCAAATGTGAAGCTGATGAAATTTCTAAATTTCCTCGCATTGCGCATAATGCCAATGAGAAGAAAACGCAATCACCTCCGCTTATAACAGTGATGATCTCCGACTTCAAAGCCTTTCGAACTGAGCTTTCGACGTTCCTTCCGGACGTAAAAGTCTCTTTTCAGATTGGCCGAAGAGGAGAATGATTGGCGGTGGAATTGATTGGCCACAAACGACTACTCCAGTATCTTACGGAGAAGTTATATAAATTTTATTCATATGATTTCAAGACAGATAGACCATTCAAGGCTGTCTTGAAAGGGCTACCTCAAGGTCAAAGTTTGGATGAAATATCCAAAGAATTGAAAAATTTACTTGGCTTTTCTCCTTCACAAGTTATTCTTAGGAAGAGAAAGGCTACCGGCGATGACACGCCAATACGCTCTGGAATTATCCAGGAGCTATATTTAATTCATTTTAACCGTAATGAGGTTAATAATTTGAAAGCATTTGAAAAAGCACGTTTTATGTTCCACGTGCGAGTGAAGTGGGAACATTATAGACGACATGGGGGCAGAATTCAAAATCTGACCCAGTGTCGTAGATGCCAAGGCTTTGGGCACGGCACAAAAAATTGTCATTTGGATTCCAAATGCATGATCTGTGGTGATAAATCGCACACGAAAGATACTTGTCCGTTGAAAAAAAACCACAAAAAGTTTCAAATGCGCTAATTGTAGCGAAAAACATAAATCGAATTTCTGGGGTTGTCCTGTTTGCGAAAAAATTATAAATTCTCGTTCTAGACAACAAAAATAACAAATAAAAAATGTACCTACTTCTTCAGGCACACTTCAAGAAAACACGTTCAAACGTTTCCGATTCAAAATAGATTCACAACTTCTTCTACCTCCGTCACACCATCTTACAATCTTATGCTTCAGTGGCAGAAAGCAATGCCAAAATAACGGCTACAACTACCACGCCCTCAATCTCGTTTTCACCCAACGCTTCCTTTAGTCCAATGGATCTAGGTAGCGTAACGGCAGAAAATTAAAATACCTACAGGAGTCTATGTTACCTATGATGATTGCTATGTTAAATTCTACCTCCATGTTTGAAGCTTTTCAAGCGGGTTGGGAATTTGCTAACAAAATTGTAATGAAATTAAAGTTTAACAATGACTTTGAATAATCATTTAAATTTATTAAATTGGAATGCTCGTTCATTAAAAACGTGCGAAGACGAATTTTTCATCTTCTTGAGGATACATAATATGCATATAGCCGTTGTGACAGAAACTTTTTTAAAACCAAATATTAAATTGAAGAGTAACTCTAATTTTGTTATTCATCGATTTGATCGAATTGTTGGATTCGGCGGAGGAATCGCAATAGCGGTTAATCGCAGGATCAAACATTCCGTTACGCCGTCTCTTGACACCAAGGTGATCGAGAGTTTAATTAATTATTTCTTGAAAGGAGACTTACAAAAACTTACAAGAAATCGGTTGAAATTCTTCATAATCGGTGATTTTAATGCCAAACACCGAGTCTGGAATAATGCTCAAAGCAATTCCAACGGTAAACTAATTTTTAATTATTGCTCTGCTGGTTATTATTCAATTTTGTTCCCGAATGGCCCTACGTGCTATTCGTCTGTAAGGAATCCATCAACAATTGATTTGGTTTTGACAGATCAAAGTCACCTTTGTAGCGAATTAATTACACACTTTGATTCTGATCATCTTCCAGTAACTTTTTCACTTTCTCAAGAAGCTGTTTCCAATCCCATTAGTTCAGTGTTCAATTATCACAAAGCGAATTGGGAAAGGTACAAACCTTATATTGAGAATAATTTTAATCATGACCTTGATTTACAAAATGAAGCTGACATTGCACAGTGGTCCAGGAAGCGAAATTAGCGGGAAACAATTGTTAACGCATTCATCTTTAGGTTTAGAGATTTGGTGTCTTAGAAACATTTATTGTGCGTGACAAACTGCGTCTTTTGGCTGAAACGATTTTAGGGTAGTTCTTAAAATGTCAAAGTTGTAGACATTATTTCAAATTATAGTTCAGAGAGAATGATACTTTTTTTTGCAATATTCTAGAACAATCAATTCTTAGCAACTTTGTTGAAGATACTAACTTTGTATCTTAAACCGTTTTCATTTTATAGTGAGTTCCATATCATAACTTAGGGTGTCTCTCAAAAAAGCAGTTTTCTCCGTACAGTTTTTTAATATGATTTTTCTCACAAAAGTACCCTTCAGTGTACTTTTAGAGCATAATTAGAGGCAACTTTTTCTGAAGAAAGAAAAAATTTATCTTGTCTGGTTCAAAAGTTATACTTAATTTTCACTTGAAAATACGCCCCTTTCAAATGTCGATATCTCAAAAGGAAGCAAACAAAAATTGATAATTTTGATTGCATTTGAAAGGCTGTACTTTTGCCTACAATATATTGAAAAATTGGAGAACGCTTTTTTGTCTTTCTCAAATAAATCAAATTTAAGTAAAAGCATTTTTGCGTATAATCCTACAGCGCTCATATTAAAAATATTTGTTTTACGCTGATTCTGTGAATTCTTCTAAAGACTTTTCAAGGATCGCATACATTTGCAGGCTTTTCATAATGCAGATAGGGTAAAGACCACCAATCACCAATGACTTGACCTATAATTTGCTTCCAATTATTGCCAAGATTTCTCAAAATCTACACAAATTTTCAATCGATTTCGTTCATTTGCAGGAACGGTTTTAGCAGGTAGCAGTATCAAGATCTGCAATCTAACCTCAAACCAAAAAACAAAATTGAACTTCATATAACAGTATTGTTCAAGTAAAAAAATCTGATATCCTTTTGTTATATAAACGCAACAAATTATTCAACATAGTTTTTAATATTTTTAAATGAAAATGAAATAAATTCAAGTACTTTAAAACGACTGTCGTAGATTTGGTAGACCACTCTGCAAAGCGCTTAATTGAGTACATCAAGTGCAATACTGAAACCCACAAACTAAGCATGATTTTGATTATCAAATGGGGAACTGATGAGAGTTCGACTCATTGCAGCTAAGATGTTTGGTAACGATTTCCAGTATTACACACACTAGCAGTAATCTTTAAAAGACGCGCTTATTGTGGTTTTTAAATCATCAAACTAATCTTCTACTACAAAAATTAATGGGTAGGATCAAAGATTCATCGACGAAGATGAAAACAGAGAATTGCGCGAATGCAACAATTCCTATATACAGTATGTAAAAAAATAAAGACACCCCTTTATCGTTTCAGTAGTTTTGGTCATAGGAAAGGTTTGTTGTATTGTACGATGAGCATTCTTTTAAAATTTTTGATTTATCGTTTCACAGCCAACAAATAAAAAACTGAATAAGTTAGTCGTCGTAATAAAGTGTGGCAGTCTAGTAGTGGTAATGGAATTAAATAGAAAAGAACGAGGGTGTCTTTAATTATTTTACATACTGTACACTTAGGCTTCTTTATGTAGGGGATGCGCGCATAAAAAACCGTCTAAAAAGACTTCAGTGTATATTTGCATTTTCGATAGCTTCATTATGTTTGTTGGTGGTATGGTAGGGTGGAAGTAAAAGGAAAGCTATTCTAGTTTCTATTGCACTCGTATACAAGTTATTTAATATACTGGTTCTCAGGAATAAAGCAAATATATTGACATTTCAACGATTGTACATAGGTCGAGTAATTATTAATAGAGTGCGCCACCTTAACGAGTGAGCCCAAAATAGGGTCATCACCCTATTTGCAATATGAAAAGCCTGCAAATGTATGTAATCCTTGAAAAGTCTTGACAAGAATTCACAGAATCCGCGTAAAACAAATATTTTTTTAATATGAGCGCTGTAGGATTATACGCAAAAATGCTTTTACTAAAATTTGATTTATTTGAGAAAGACAAAAAAGCGTTCTCCAATTTTTCAATATATTGTAGGCAAAAGTACAGCCTTTCAAATGCAATCAAAATTATCAATTTTTGCTTGCCCCCTTTTGAGATATCGACATTTGAAAAGGGCGTATTTTTAAGGGAAAATAAAGTATAACTTTTGAACCAGACAAGATAAAATTTTTCTTTCTTCAGCAAAAATTGCCTCTAATCATGCTCTAAAAGTACACTGAAGGGTACTTTTATGAGAAAAATCATATTAAAAAACTGTACGGAGAAAACTGCTTTTTTGATAGACACCCTAAGTTATGATATGGAACTCACTATAAAATGAAAACGGTTTGAGATACAAAGTTAGTATCTTCAACAAAGTTGCTCAGAATTGATTGTTCTAGAATATTGCAGAAGAAAGTATCATTCTCACTGAACTATAATTTGAAATAATGTCTACAACTTTGAGATTTTAAGGACCACCCTAAAATCGTTTCAGCCAAAAGATGCAGTTTATCACGCACAATAAATGTTTCTAAGACACCAAATCTCTAAACTTAAAGATGAATGCGTTAACAATTGTTTCCCGCTAATTTCGCTTCCTGGACCACTGTGCATTGATACGGCATTACAAAATTTAAATAATTCTATAGTTGATGCTATAAGTTTATCAGTACCAACAATACAGAAACAATTTAATACTCCTATTATTGACGACGATCTTCAACTTCTGATTCGCTTGAAGAATGTTCGAAGACGTCAATATCAACGTTCTCGTGATCCTGCTATGAAATGTATCTATCAGGATCTACAAAAAGAAATTAAGCATAGATTCACACTCTTAAGAAATGAAAATTTCGCGAAAGAGGTTGAACAAATCAAGCCAAATTCTAAACCTTTCTGGAAACTTTCCAAGGTTCTTAAGAAACCTCAGAAACCAATTCCAGCTTTAAAGGAAGGTGGCCACATACTTCTTACAAACGAAGAAAAAGTTCAAAAACTTGCTCAGCAGTTTGAAAGCGTCCATAATTTTAATCTTAACGTTGTGAGTCCTATTGAAACCGAAGTCTTACAAAAATATGAAAACGTTTCAAATCAAGTATTGTTTCTAGACGATATTGTTGAAACAAACTATGATGAGATCAAATCCATCATGAAAAAGTTAAAAAATATGAAAGCTCCAGGTTATGATGGAATTTTCAACATTCTTCTTAAAAACCTTCCCGAAATCACCATGAGATACTTGGTCAAAATATTCAACAAATGTTTTGAATTAGCATACTTCCCTGAAAAATGGAAAAATGCCAAGATTATTCCTATTTTGAAGCCAGATAAAAACCCAGCAAAAGCATCTAGCTATCGACCAATTAGCTTACTCTCTTCTATTAGTAAATTATTTGAAAAAATCATCCTAACTAGAATGATGTCACATATCAATGAGAATTCTATTTTTCTGCCTGAGCAGTTTGGATTTCGTATTGGACATTCAACTACTCATCAATATGTGAGAGTAACTAACATGATAAAGACAAATATCTCAGAGGGCTATTCCACTGGAGTTGCTCTTCTAGACATCGAAAAAGCTTTCGACAGTATTTGGCACAAAGGTTTAATTGCCAAAATGTGGGATTTCAATTTTCCAATTTACATAATAAAGATAATTAAAAATTATCTAACTAACCGTATCCTACAGGTTTCTTACCAGAATTGTAAATCTAATAAGCTACCCGTTAAAGCAGGCGTCCCTCAAGGATCAAGCGTCGCACCAATACTTTACAATATTTTTTACCTCTGATCTTCCAAATCTACCTACAGGCTGTAAAAAGTCACTTTTTTGTGATGATACTAGCATCTCAGCCACTATGAGGAGTCTTCGTATATCTGCAATCGACTGCAACGAAGCTTGAATATTTTCAATGATTACCTGAAAAAATTCCACTAATGCGGCAAAAACAGAATTAATTGTATTTCCGTATAAGCCAAGAGCTTCTTCTCTTAAACCAAATAATAACCATATTATTAAATTTAATGGTTTGAATTTAACGTGGTCAGATAAAGTTAAATACTTGGGTTTGATTTACGATAAAAAACTCATTTTAAGGATAACATTGAAGGAATCCAAACAAAATGCAACAAATATATAAAATGTTTATACCCTCTTACAAGCAGGAATTCTAGGCTCTGCCTAAAGAACAAACTATTAATTTATAAACAAATATTTAGACCGGCAATGCTATATGCAGTGCCAATCTGGGCAAGTTCTTGTGCTACTAGGAAGAAAACGCTTCAAAGGATTCAGAATAAAATTCTGAAAATGATTTTGAAGCGTCCTCCCTGGTTTAGCACAAATGAGTCGCACAGACCCGCAAACATAGAAACATTAGAAACTATGACGAACAGTATTATAAGCAACTTCCGACAAAAATCGTTGCAATCTTCAATTGCAACGATTAGCTCTCTTTATAGTTTATAAGTTAGTTTATAATATTTGTTTAGCTCCTTATTCAGAAGACAAGTAGGTTTAAAACATCCTACTGAAAAAAATATACTTAACTGCGAAAGCATATTATAACTTAATAATAAATAACTGAATCATGTAAAAAAAGGGATGAAAAGTCACCACTTGTGGCTGAACACCCAATATACTAAATTGGAAATGTAATGCAAACAAAGCAATATAATCAAATAGAAAATAATATATAAAAAAATATATTGTACCGTCTCCCTTCCAATGGACAAGCGCATGATTTTTTCGAAACCCATTCCCTCCCACTAAATTGTCCGCGTGGTGTATGGTTAAAGGCCTATTGTAAGTAACTATTTACATAAGTGCTGATACAGGTTTGGTAATATTTATCTTCAATTTTAGAACAGCCCATCCATATTGGTTGGCTTAAACGAATGTATACGCGTTGCGCTGCCTACAAAACTCAAGATGACTATGATATCCACGTTTGGAAAGACTAAATTTATTACAGCAAAATAAAAAAAAATCGTTTTTCTGCTTAAATCATGTTAGCTTTTATGATAAATGGTGCATCCGACTTCCAGTCATGTGCAAGTGTGTGTTTCAGCCTAGTATCCCACGGTGTGTTTGTTCTATTTTGAAGTACCTATCCCATGGTCCGTGCTCCAACGAAGCTGTCATGATCGCACAAGCTGGTCCCACTTTGAATAGTCGTGACAGGTCGTGGCAATAGCCCGCAGATCTTCAATATCACTACTAACGTAAATCCTTGGCACCGTCTCGAGTGCGCTGGTACTTTCTACCGGTAGTCCTCTCGATGTATTAGTGCATTTTAACCACGTCGATAAAACTGAAGAAACAACCGGCATTGAATTATATTCACGATTTGTCTACGTATTTCATATTTACCAAGCTATGCAGAATTCCACCGGGAATTATGTTATAATTTATTATATATCCTCACCTGGATTGCCTTCTGGAGATTTCAACAAGTGTGAACCGAAATTCAAAGTGCGAACAACATAATGGATGATGGTTCTTTAAGAATGGCAGTTTCTTAATGTCTTACGAAATTGTATCCATGTTTTCCTTCCACACCTTTTAAAGTGTTGATCTGTGCATCCGAAACATTGCGAGCTCGCTGTTACTTTCTGTCCTTTATGGATGTGTGCTGTGTATAGGTGCTGCTAGCGAGAGGTAAGATAATTAGAATTCATGTCTACAATAAATATATAGTAATGTTTCGAATATACCATGCCTATTTATATATACATACATATATATATATATATATATATATATATATATATATATATATATATATATATATATATATATATATATATATATATATATATATATATATATATATATATATATATATATATATATATATATATATATATATATATATATATATATATATATATATATATATATATATATATATATATATATATATATATATATATATATATATATATATATATATATATATATATATATATATATATATATATATTTATATATATATATATACACTCAAATTTTTTTTACGCGGATTTTGAAATTTACGCGGTATCCATCAATGAGGTTCCCTTTATCGCGGATTCTTAAATTTAAGTGGTCTTCATTTACGCGGATTTTGAAATTTACGCGGTTTTCATTTACGCGGATTTTGAAATTTACGCGGTTTTCATTTACGCGGATTTTGAAATTTACGCGGTCTTCATTTACGCGGATTTTGAAATTTACGCGGTTTTCATTTACGCGGCTCGTATCCCCCGCGTAAAAAAAACCTGAGTGTATATATATATATATATATATATATATATATATATATATATATATATATATATATATATATATATATATATATATATATATATATATATATATATATATATATATATATATATATATATATATATATATATATATATATATATATATATATATATATATATATATATATATATATATATATATATATATATATATATATATATATATATATATATATATATATATATATATACAGGGTGTTTGGTTCATGGTTAAGAATCTCTCCTCGGGGGGTGATAGACTGCCATATTTGTATTTGGAGAAAAAAATTGTTCTACACATACCATCAAATCTCAACCGTTACAGAGTTATTGAACTTTTTGTGTAAAAAACTTATTTGTCTTAAAATACCTCTAACTTTAAAAGTATAATTTGTATTTTAAATGTTTTATTTCCATTCGAAAGGTGAGAAAATTTCGCATTGAGTTATGCCCTCACAAGTTTCAGCTAATGAGTTTAAGTAGCCTTTTCAAAGTAATTTTTTGAAAATTAAACAATTTTAAACGATTTTTCGTTCACTTCTTGAAAATTCCAATAGTTAACCTCATCATTTTAATAATTCAGATTGTTAGTCTTGATGAGCTGCTTAATTCGTTCTTTGACATGATACCTTTTCTTATTTTCACGGTTTTGGGTTATTCAACTTGGATATTTTTATCTCATTTTCACTAGTACCAGCTGTAATTGAAAAATTATGGCACTTATTGTACTTTTTTTTTTCTTTTTATTCGAAAGCCAGGAAAATTTTACAGTGAAAAATGTATTAATACCTTTCAGTTAAGTGAATTTAGTATTCTTTTAAAAGTAAATTAGTTTAAAGTTAGTGCTATTATTAGCATTTTCGTTAATTTTCCTAAAATAGTAAATAATAAACATCACCATTATTATCATGGAAATAATGCATCTCAGCAAGTTTTACAGTTCTTTCTTTGACTCCATTCAATTATCTCCTTTGGTTTCGACGCAAAATCGTTTTTATCACATCGTTTCATA